>NC_057812.1:68362272-68362936 GCF_018294505.1 Triticum aestivum | reverse complement strand
CTTTCTTCTCTTCTTTTTTCTTCTTCTTCCTATATGTATTAGTTTTTTTATTTAGGTTGTTAATTAGTAGATATTAATTTTGTTCATATATGTATGGATGCATGTGATATGTATGTATGTATGTATGTATCGGGTATGTCGTTGTCGATATACCCCCTACTCGGTAACTTTGACATGAGGGGGTCGAGAGGGGGTCTAGGGTCGCCGAGGGGTCGAGGGTCGTCGAACATGAGAGGAAGAAGAGGATAAAAAAAGAAGAGGAAGATGAAAAAAGAGAGGAGAAGAAAGAATAGAGGAGAAGAAGAAAACAAAGAGGAGAAGAAAGAATAGAGGAGAAACTCCTCTATTCTTTCTTCTCCTCTCTTTTTTTCCTTCTTCTTCCTCTTTATTTTATCGGGAACGAGGGTCGTCGAGTGTTGCCGAGCGGTAGAGGAAACCCTAAATAGAAAGTATCGTCGGTGTGAGATACATGTACCGTCGGTGTCGGACACTACAGCCACGTCCCACAAGTGGCGCGGGCTTCGACGCCCACGTCACTTGTGGGACGTGGATGTAGTGTCCGACACCGACGGCGACATGTATCTCACACCCACGATACTTGCTATTTAGGGTTTCCTCTACCGTTCGACGACCCTGACCCTCGACGACCCTTGTTTCCGATAAA
>NC_057812.1:68232335-68361752 GCF_018294505.1 Triticum aestivum | reverse complement strand
GACGTGGATGTAGTGTCCGACACCGACGGCCACATGTATCTCACACCCACGATACTTGCTATTTAGGGTTTCGTCTACCGCTCGGTGACCCTTGACGACCCTCGTTCCCGATAAAAAAAAGAGGAAGAAGAAGAAAAAAAGAGAAGAAAGAAGAAGAACTCCTCTATTCTTTCTTCTCCTCTTTTTTCTTCTTCTTCCTCTTCTTTTTTTATCCTTGAAGCATTGTCGAGGCCACCCCAAACCCTAGAGAAGCAGTGTCGAGGCCACCCCAAACCCTAGAGAAGCAGCGTCGAGGCCAATAATTAATATTAGTTCTACGTTTGCCACTAATATATCCATCTGTCATGTTTGAATAATAATTGCCATGTTGTCAATATTTGTAGAAACTATGGACACCGCCCGAGACGAAGTACAAGAAGAGTTGTTGGGGGACATAATCACACAAGGAAGTGATGCCGTCGTCTCGTTGTTTCTCAACGACACCGATGGTCTGGAAGCAGCTGGCTATGATTATGATAGCTCCGGTGACCTAATGCCGGTGCAAGAAGGAGACCGTGATGACGTCTCCGGTGACGCCAAAGGATGATCCAGAGAAGCCAGTTAAAGAGCAATTAATCAAGTCTTTTGCTCTTAAGAGGATGGCAGAACTATTCAGGAGGTGGAAGAAAGAGCTGAATAAGTTTGTCGAAAATAAAGAGACACCAGAATTCAAGGGCAGATATGAGAAGATCAGAGATCACTGGCCTGCATTTGTGGCCCACAGGACATCGGAAAAGAGTAAGAAGATGTCGGTGACAAACAAGCAAAATGCTGCGACGAAGAAGCATCACCATCGCACGGGGTCAGGTGGCTACCTCGTAGCCCGGCCTAAGTGGGCCAAGACTGAGAATGATCTGGTTGATAAAGGGATCGAACCAGAGACAATTAACTGGCCAGACCGTTGCCGGACTTGGTTCTTCGGGGCTGGCGGAACCTTGGACCCTGTAACAGGGAAGTGCATTTGGACGAACGATCAAATGGACATACCAGTCAGGAAGCTTCAGCAGTATATCAAAGCAGCGCAGCAAGGGACGTTCTTTCCGGATAGAGAGAACGACGAGCTCACAATGGCCCTCGAGAATCCTGAGCACCCTGGACGGACACGAGGCACGCCAGGCTCCATTCCGTGGAAGGTTGGGTTTCCGGACGTAGGCGGTTATAAATTCCAGGAGAGGAGGAAAAAATTGCAGCAGACCCAAATGCAGGCGCTGCAATCAAGGGTACAAGCGATAGAGGAACGAGAAGCAAATCGCAGCAAACGTACTGCCGAAGCTTCCCCCGAAGCTACCCCACCATCTCAGCAGAGAAGCAGCGTGGCTTCCACCGAGCTGCTTCAGCCAGAGCATGCCTTGACGGCTCCTGCCAGCTATCCCATGGATGCTATCACAGAGTCTCAAAATTGCCACCTTATGACGCAATGGATGAATTTAAAGGTCAAGGCGGCTGTTGGCTCTGTTTATCCTACTGAACCCGACGCAACTTTTCACTGCCGACCGATTCCAGAAGGATATGCTAGGGTGATGGTGGATGAAATAACGGAGGGATTTGAGGACCTCCAGCTTGACCACCCTACCGGTGAAGGGGAGACTAGGCTGGGGTCTGCTCTGAAGACTCCATGCCTATGGCCGAAGGAGCTCATCAACCTTCCGAAGTGGACGCCTTCGCCTCCTC
This sequence comes from Triticum aestivum, assembly GCF_018294505.1. Taxonomy (NCBI): domain Eukaryota; kingdom Viridiplantae; phylum Streptophyta; class Magnoliopsida; order Poales; family Poaceae; genus Triticum; species Triticum aestivum. The sequence continues at coordinate 68,360,042 of NC_057812.1, read as the reverse complement.
CTCCTCCTCCGGCAAGTCAGGGCACTCCACCTCCTCCACCGCCTCCTCCTCCGGCGAGTCAGGGCACCCAGCCTCCTCCACCGCCTCCTCCTCCAGCGAGTGACGATCAGGGCACTCGACCGGCTCCTTCTCCGGCGCGTGGCGGCACTCCGCCTCCTTCTCCGCCTGCGCGGACGCACCCGAGCAGCCAGCCTCCTCCTTCTCCGCCTCGTCAGCAAGGGCGGAAGAGACCTGCCGCCGCTCCGGCTGCTCCGGCGCATCGTAGTCATTCTCCTCTGCCTCGTAAGCAAGTAAAGAAGACAACCGCTCCGTCTGCTCTGCCGGCATCTAGCAGTACAGCCAGAGGCGGGAGGAAATACAGATTTGGTCCTTCTCTGAAGACTCCAGAGAAGTTACCATACGAGAGGACCCCGGAGGAGAACACCGAGATCACACAAGAAGAAGTGAGGAACTACTTTGAAAGGGTGAAAGCAAAGAAACATCCACCTCCGGAGGAGAAGGTAGATCCGGTGAAAGCAAAGCGCACTCTGGCTGCCCTGACAAAACCACCCAAGTCTCCGCCGAAAGGAAACTATGAGCGCATTATTGGAAAGGAATTTGCCGAAGCGGAGCGGTCAGGAAGTACTGTCAGTGATCAAAGGCTGAAAGAACGACGAGCTGGGAAACAAATTGCCCAGCTCGGCGAACAAGCGAAGCAATCGTGCCCCCCGCTCAAGGTGCCAAGCGACAACGTCGCTAATGATCCGAGGATGGTGCCCGGTTATAGCAATCTTGGCGATTACCTGCCCGACGATGTACATTATGATTTCATGGAGGTGCAGATACAAAGATACAAGTACGGGAAGCCTCTCGTCAAAGATGAAAGATTTCTATCAACGATGATGCGAAGATTGCATGATTGGTACTTGAAAATCTGCAGAGACTCTGGGGGGAGGAGTACTTTGTATGTGAAAGTTAAAAAGGAGCATGACCTCGTTGGAATTGAACTGTTGCCTGTTCCATTTGAGGAGTTCTTTCAGTTTTTCAATCAATTGGCCCTCGATAAAACAACGGTCACCTGCTACTGTCTGTAAGTAGTACTACTTCTGTCATTAAGTCTCTCTCTATAGCTCAGCTCTTTCATTGCATGTATTTATAATCATCCTCACTATATTATGCAGATTGAAGATCGCCGAATTGAAGAAAAGACAAGTCTGTGATATTGGGTTCATTAACACATATCTCATAGATGCAACTCGGGTTAAATTTCATGCCGCAGCTACCGAGGCCAACTTGCTACGATCGTTGGTAATAAATGAAAACAAAGATATAATACTCTTTCCTTACAACTTCAAGTGAGTGTTACTGTCTTGTGCGTATTCAGTTTCCCTTATATATTAGTCAAGATTATAGTAATGTAATTGATGAGTTATGCATGCGTGTGCAGTTACCACTATATTCTCCTAGAGATTAAGCTTGAGCAGGGACTAGTAACCGTCTTAGACTCAAGACGAAAAGATCCCCAGGACTATGCGGACATGACTCAAATGCTCGAGAAGTAAGCTAAATCGATCATTATCCACCATATCAGCAACTTTGTTCATTTCCTGATATATCAAGTAATTGTTTTCTTTGTCTGGCAGGGTTTGGAAAAAATTCTTCAAAAAAGCTCCAGGACTCCCGAAGAAGCTGCAATTTAGACACCTGAAAGTAAGTACTATAGTAGCATGTTCCGCGCATCTCCTATTGATTTGGAAATCTTGCTTATCAGTTTGATTGACCTCTATTTTTTGTAAAGTGGTTGTGGCAGGAACAAGGGAATGATTTATGTGGATACTACGTTTGCGAGTCCATCCGCCACACGACCTGTGAGCGGGGATACACTGACGAACAATATGAAGTACGTAAATAACAACATTCCCGATTTTATTTTATTACCATCATTTGTGTTGAGTTTCATTCATTCATATATATATGTATTGACCCCCTTCTTCAAATTAGATGTTTCGGAAGCGGGATGAACTCCTAGCACCAGCTCGCATGCGAGCAATTCAAGAGGAATTGGCGGCATTCTTTCTTGACCACGTGATCGCTGAAGACGGAGAATACTATGTGGACCATGAGTCTGTATGATTATATTTGTAAGAGATAATTATTGTATATATGTAGCCGGTAGTGTCGGATAGATATACGAGAACTTGTTCTTCGACCAATCTCTCGGAGAAGGAGAGGTGGTCGATATCACTTCTCTCTGTATGCATATATGTTCATGACGATCTTCTGTTTCCTTCGTTTGCTTACTAGCTAGCTAGCGTGTCTAGTCCTCTCTATACGTATGTATAGTACGTAGTGTCGACCAAGCACGGACATAAGAGAGGACACTTCTCTCTATTAATTATAGCTAGCTAACACAATATATGAAACACCTAAATTAACCCCCCAAAACCCCCAACCCCCCCCCCCTTCAAAAAAAACAAAAACTTCAGCCACAGAAATGCTGACGCGTGGATGCCTATTGGTCCCGGTTGGTGCCACCAACCGGGACCAAAGGGTCTCCTGCCTGGGCTCCGCTCACAGGCCACGTGGAGGCCCATCAGTCCCGGTTCTGGATTGAATCGGGACTAAAGGGACAGGGCATTAGTACCGACCCTTTAGTCCCGGTTCAGGAACCGGGACAAAAGGCCCTTACGAACTGGGACAACAGGTCCTTTTTCTACCAGTGATAGCTGGTTACTGTAACATCACACATATCAATAAAAGATGAGTCTGCAATCTAATAAATAAAGTGATGCATGGCACAACACATATGTTACTATCTACTGTTGAGGTAGTAATATAGACTAATAACATATGCATGTTACTACTCTAAGTTACTCCCCACTGTGACTAGTCTAAGGCTGGTCATAGTGGGGAGTAACTTAGACTAGTGTCATGCATATGACACTAGTCTAAGTTACTATCTTCATAATGCAAAGTAACATAATAGTAGTATCATATAAGGCTTCATTTATTAGCTCGTAAACTCATCTTGTCTTGAAAAGCGCTATGTTACAGGAATGTATTATGTTACCACATCTCATTAATTACTTGCCACATAAGCAGAATGTTCTTGAAGTGTGTTATGTTACTAGCTAAGTTAGTCCCACTATGACTAGCCTAAGTGAATCCTGAATTCAAGAAGTGTAAGTCGTGTATGTCATTATAGGTGCATTAATCTCCATAACTCTTAGTTTTACTACACAAAATTATGATACAGTCCATCTCAGAAGTAAGTAAACTAACCATTTTAGAAAAACTAAGTTGGGATATATCAATATGTTGTTCCTAAATTGCACAGCAGAATATATATTTTTACTAGAATATTTATCTTCTTGAATAAATTGTTAAAATATTGAATAAACTGCCATGTATGAAAGTGGAAAATTTCTACAGGGTTTATTCTACTCTAAAATACTCAAACGTATTTTATGTAAAATTAATAGTGAAGCTAGAGCCAATCAACCTCATTCCCAATTGGTACATTACTAGAAGGGTTGGACGCGCTTTGCTACACCGTTGGTGTTGTTGAGATTCTTAAAAAAAATACTCGCTTTGCCTTAAAATATAAGGTGTAGTATTACTTTTCTAAAAAGTCAAACCTCTTTCTGTTTGATGAAATTTAGAAAGAAATGCATCAAAATTCATAATATCAAATTGGTTTTATTAGATTCATCATGAAATGAATTTCCATAATTTTTTGGTTTAATATTGTGGATGTTGATATTTTTGGCTCTAAACTTGGTCAAAGTTAAAGAAATTTGACTTTCCGAAGAACTAATACCCTTTGTATTTTGGAATTGATGGAATATTTAGTTTGGCGGATGAGGCAGACGATGGAGTGTGTTTTATGTTTGTATTTATAATGCAGTTATTTGGTGGGTCTTTCGTGGTGTGATTATGTGTTATGCGCTAATCAACTCATAGTTTTGTGGGTAAATTTTTACGTCGGTGGTTACATGTACTATATTGGTCCTATAGTATGCTCACATGGTGTCACTTCTTTTTTCTAGGTGGTAAGAGGGTTGCACGGGGTTGATATGTTTTTCTAGCCGGTTGGTGTTGATTTGAAAAATCATTGGCCCGATTAAAATCGTAAACCAAAATCAAAATTAAATATCTCAATCGAATAAAAGAGCTTCAAAATTTGGGAATATGATGAATTAAAATAATTAAATGGGAGAGCTCCTTTAGAAATATTGACCCGGTCAAAATCAGGTGACCTAGTTCTAAACTGAAGACCTCAATTAATTGTGAGGACTTAAAAATTAGAAAGCATAGTGTATACTATAAAAGAATTGAATGAGCTTTGAGAAATTATTGACTTGATCAAAACGAGTGACCAATTCCAGCTGGGCACCTCAATTGATTGTGGGGCCTTTTATCCCTAGGGTGTTTAGTGATACAATAGATAAAAGAATTGAATGAGAGCATTGAGAAATTGTTGACTTGATCAAAATCGGGTGACACAATTTTAATTGGGCGCCTCAATTGATTGTGAGGCCATTTACTCCTAGGGAGCTTAGTGATATAGTAGATATACAGGGTTGATATTTTCATAACACTCACTCAGTTTCTATCTTAGAAATTAGAAATGAAAAATAATGCTGAAATTGGAACTAAAATGAATAAGAAGGACAGAGGAAGAACCCGAGGGCTTTCCTTGATCGATGTCGTATAATTCGCACACACTGGCTGCGATGATCCGGTTCTAGGAGTAAAGAACGGCAATCCACGGCGGAGTGCAACCACAGTTGAGTAATTGACAAAGGCGGGGTGGTGAGGGCCGTAGTGCGTGACCGCGCATCGGCAGAGGCTGAGGGTGTTGGCAGGAGGTGATTTGCATCTCCGTAGGCCTGTGGTGCCTGGCTTTTTGTATTGAATGTTGCCTAGTGATCGTGTTCGTAAATCGATGCTTGTATCGCGTGCGTAGGCTGGCAGCCCAGCATTCTTATGTGAACAGTCCCCATTAGCATGGGCTGAGGCATCGTATTATTTGTTGTGTTACATGGGCTTTGAGAATGTAAGCAGAAATATAGAAAGGGTGGGGGCAAAGAATACAGGCTAAGTGGGGCAAAGCAATATACTACTGTCAAAGTATGCATGGGCTAGAAATTTGAGTGGGGGGTTCGCCCTGGGACCAACGCATGCGGTCCTCTTCCTCCCAAAGCAACTCCAATAGCTCCCTTAAGACATTTCAAGTAAAACTTGTTTTACGGGATGACCTTAAAGTTTTGGCGAAGTTATTCGAGAGCAACTTTTGTCAGTTCCCATAAACCTCTCCCCCTAATCATTTTATTTTATTTTTAATTAAACAAAAGAGCAACTATTGCCTAGGACCCGCCAGTCAATGACACACGTGAGCACTAGTAGAAAACAGGCCTATTGTCCCGGTTCGTAAGGGCCTTTTGTCCGGTTCCTGAACCGGGACTAAAGGGTCGTTACTAATGTCCTATCCCTTTAGTCCCATTTCAGTCCAGAACCGGGACAGATGGGCCTCCACGTGGCCTGTGCGCGGAGCCCAGGCAGGAGGACCTTTGGTCCCGGTTGGTGGCACCAACCGGAACTAACACTGGTGGAAAAAGGGCCTTTGGTCGCGGTTCGCAACTGCCATTAGTCGCGGTTGCGCAACCGCGACCAGACGGGCGCGACTAAAGGCCCCCCCCTTTAGTCGCGGTTGCTTCGCGACTAAAGGCCCGTCCACGTGGGCGGAGGACCTTTAGTCGCGGTTCTTGTGGTTAACCGCGACTAAAGGCCGCCACAGGTTTTTGAAAAAAAAAATTGAATTTTTTTTTCAAATTTCTGAATTATTTTAACCTCTAGTCTCTAATCACCACCCCTCATCATTCCAAATCATCTAACTTCCCAACCGGTCACCCATCCCTCTCACTACTCCAGCCCAAGCACGCTTAACTTCCGGGTTCTATTCTCCCACGCTCCAAGTCTGCACTTGTTGTTTTCCTGACAATAATAAGATGTCAATCCTATTAACCTTCAGGAATTTTGCTTGAGCATGAAGTGACACATTTCACTGTTTGAGTTTGAAACTATTGTTTTAAAAAACAATAATTATTTAGTAACACTAATATATCTTGAATAATTAGTTTGACCATTGTTTGACCACAGTTTGACCACAGTTGACCACAGTTTGACCAGATTTGACCAAAATTGAAATAATTAAAATAATTATTTAGTAACACTAATATTCTAGAATAATTAGTTTGACCATTGTTTGACCATAGTTTGCCCACTGTTTGAATATTTTTCAATTTTTTCCACTCTAGATCTTACAAGCCCCGTAACTTTTTTTCTATTAGGTTTTTGAGGATTTTGAAAATGTTTAACGGAGTTCCCCCTGTTAAATTTGGATGTAACTTTTTGAGTAGATGATTTTTCATATAAAAAACTTTTTCATCCGAGTTAGTATGCAAAAGTTATGCCCATTTTTACAAATTTCAGAGAGATTTTGCAAATAAAGTCAAAATTCACATTTGCAAATTTTCCCAACAACTAGACCACATATCACATGAAAAACTTATTTTCTTTTTTTTTTTGACATTTCCATTATTTTCTTTTATTTTTTTTAAACTGAAAAGGCGATCCCGGGGGGGGGGGGTAGAGTTTGAAAATGGGACCTTTAGTACCGGTTCGTGGCACGAACCGGGACTAAAGGTCTCAACCCCATTAGTTCCGGTTCGTGCCACAAACCGCGACTAAAAGGGAGGAGCTTTAGTCGCGGTTGGCCTGGCCAACCGCGACTAAAGGCCTTTGGGCACCTTTAGTCGCGGTTGGCCTGGCCAACCGCGACTAAAGCCCGCGAGCGCCCTGGGCCCAGGCATTTGGTCGCGGTTCGTCTGCCGAACCGCGACTAAAGACTTCATTAGTCGCGGTTCCTACAGTTTCGCGACTAATGGGGCTGGACGGAAGCCTCTTTTTCTACTAGTGTAATAGGCATCCACGCGTCAGTATTTCTGTGGCTGGGGTTTTTGTTTTTGTTTTTTGAAAGGGGGGGAGGGGTTTGGGGGTTTGGGGGGTTAATTTAGGTGTTTCATATATTGTGTTAGCTAGCTAATTAATAGAGAGAAGTGTCCTCTCTTATGTCCGTGCTTGGTTGACGCTACATACTATACATACGTATAGAGAGGACTAGACACGCTAGCTAGCTAGTAAGCAAACGAAGGAAACAGAAGATCGTCATGAACATATATGCATACAGAGAGAAGTGATATCGACCACCTCTCCTTCTCCAATAGATTGGTTGAACAATAAGTTCTCGTATATCTATCCGACACTACCGGCTACATATATATAATAATTAACTCTTACAAATATAATCATACGGACGCATGGTCCACATAGTATTCTCCGTCTTCAGCGATCACGTGGTCAACAAAGAATGCCGCCAATTCCTCTTGAATTGCTCGCATGCGAGCTGGTGCTAGGAGTTCATCCCGCATCCGAAACATCTAATTTGAAGAAGGGGGTCAATACATATATATATGAATGAATGAAACTCAACACAAATGATGGAAATAAAATAAAATTGTGAATATTGTTATTTACGCACTTCATATTGTTCGTCAGAGTAGCCCCACTCACAGGTCGTGTGGCGGATAGACTCGCAAATGTAGTATCCACAGAAATCATTCCCTTGTTCCTGCCACAATCACTTTACAAGAAATAGAGGTCAATCAAACTAATAAGCAAGAATGCCAAATGGTATTGATGAAACTAGCGCTTGAATCACTAGGAGATGCGCGGAACATGCTACTATAGTACTTACTTTTGGGTGTCTAAATTCCAGCTTCTTCGGCAGTCCCGGAGCTTTTTTGGTGAATTTTCTCCAAACCCTGCGAGACAAAGAAAACAATTACTTGATATCAGAAATGAACAAAGTTTCTGATATGGTGGATAATGATCGATTTAACTTACTTCTCGAGTATTTGAGTCATGTCCGCATACTCCGGGGGATCTTTTCGTTTAGAGTCCAAGACAGTTACTACTCCCTACTCAAGCTTAATCTCTAGGAGAATATAGTGGAACCTGCGCACATATGCATAACTCATCAATTACATTACTATAACCTTGACTAATATATAAGGGAAACCGAATATGCACAAGACAGTAACACTCACTTGAAGTTGTAAGGAAAGAGTATTATATCTTTGTTTTCATTTATTACCAACGATCGTACCAAGTTGGCCTCGGTATCTGCGGTATGAAATTTAACCTCAGTTGCATCTATGAGATTTGTGTTAATGAACCCAATATCACCGACTTGTCTTTTCTTCAATTCGACGATCTTCAATCTGCATAATATAGTGAGGATAATTATAAATACATGCAATGAAAGAGCTGAGCTATATAGAGAGACTTAATGACAGAAGTAATACTACTTATAGACAGTAGAATGTGACCGTTGCTTTATCGAGGGCCAATTGATTGAAAAACTGAAAGAACTCCTTAAATGGAATAGGCAACAGCTCAATTCCAACGAGGTCATGCTCCTTTTTAACTCTCACATACAAAGTATTCCTCCCCCCCAGACTCTCTGCAGATTTTCAAGTACCAATCATGCAATCTTAACATCATCGTTGATAGAGATATTTCATCTTTGATGAGAGGCTTCCCGTACTTGTATCTTTGTATCTGCACCTCCAAAAAATCATAATGTACATCGCCGGGCAGGTAATCTCCAAGATTGCTATAACTGGGCACCATCCTCGGATCATTAGCGACGATGTCGCTAGGCACCTTGAGCGGGGGACACGATTGCTTCGCTTGTTCGCCGAGCTGGGCAATTTGTTTCTCAGCTCGTCGTTCATTCCTAGTAGGGTGAAATTTGACTTCGGCTCAGTCCCAAGATCATTTTTCTGCATATCATTGACATAAGACACCTCAGGGTCTTCTGTAGCCGGCTTTAACCATTGTTGGATGCTGATCGGGATCTTGTCCCTAACCAGAACCCCACACTGAGCAACAAATGTGTTCTTTGTCCGGATGGGTTCAATCGGTTGGCCATCGGGCGCGATTGCTATGATCTCAAACCTTTCATCCGAGCTCAACTTGTTCTTCGGGCCTCGTCTCTTTACCGAAGTTGTGCTCGATCCGGGGGGCTAGAAAAAAGAAGAAAGACTTAATTAATATGTGTACATACCAAAACAATGAATGCATCAATTAGCTAATCAGCACAGGCTTAACTAATATATATACCTGGCCGAACTCGGTTCAGTCACCGGAGCCGTCATCACGGTCTCCTTCTTGCACCGACATTGGGTCACCGGAGCCGTCCTCATGGTCTCCTTCTTGCACCGGCATTGGGTCATCGGAGCCATCATAATCATAGCCAGCTGCTTCCAGACCATCGGTGTCGTTGAGAAGCAACGAGCAGACGGCATCACTTCCTCGTGCGATTATGTCCCCCAACAACTCTTCTTGTACTTCGTCTCGGGCGGTGTCCATAGTTTCTACAAATATTTACAACATGGCAATTATTATTCAAACATGACAGATGGATATATTAGTGGCAAACGTAGAACTAATATTAATTAGTGGCCTCGACGCTGCTTCTCTAGGGTTTGGGGTGGCCTCGACAACGCTTCAAGGGTTTGGGGTATATCGACAACGACGACATACGTACATGGGAAAATAATATTATCGGGGAGGGGGTATATCGACCCCCCACGTGTTGAAGTTATCAGGAGGGGGTATATCGACCCCCCCCCCACGTGTTGAAGTTATCAGGAGGGGGTATATCGACCCCCCCCCCACGTGTTGAAGTTATCGGGAGTTTATCTCGACACGACATACGTACATGGGAAAATAATATTATCGGGGAGGGGGTATATCGACCCCCCCTCGTGTTGAAGTTATCGGGAGGGGGTATATCGACCCCCCCCCTCTCTTTTTTCTTCTCCTCTATTCCTTTCTTCTTCTACTCTTTTTTTCTTTTTTTTTCTTCGACACGTGGGGGGGGGGGGGGTCGATATACCCCCTCCCCGATAATCTATCTTTTGCATATATACATGAACATATATATATATACACACACAGAGAGAGAGAGAGAACATATATGCGTGTGGCGTCGGCGTTGAACGCTACATCTGTGTCCCACAAGTGATGTGGGCGTCGACGTCCGCGTCACTTGTGGGACGTGGATGTAGTGTCCGACACAGACGACCACATGTATCTCACACCGACGATACTTGCTATTTAGGGTTTCCTCTACCGCTCGGCGACCCTCGACAACCCTCGTTCCCGATAAAAAAAGAGGAAGATCTCCTCTATTCTTTCTTCTCCTCTTTTTTTCTTCTTCCTCTTCTTTTTTTATCCTCTTATTACTCTCATGTTCGACGACCCTCGACCCCTCGGCAACCCTGGACCCCCTCTCGACCCTCGACCCCTCGGCGACCATCGACCCCCTCTCGACTCTCGACCCCTCGGCGACCCTCGACCCCCTCTCGACCCTTGACCCCTCGGCGACCCTCAACCCCCTCTCAACCCCTTGACGATCCTAGAACTTTTTTTTCTCCCCGATAACTTTTTTTCTCCGAGAGAGTTAGTGTTCCCGAGTGAACCGTAGGGGGACATTGGTCATATCGGATTCGTCATATTTTCTACGAATGTTCTATATACATATATCCATCGATATCATTCCATACATACATAGACATACATTATATATGAACAAAAAAATATCAAAATTCATCATACATACATCTACAGTATATATGAACAAAAATTTCATCGTATCAATATTTACATATACATACACACATACATACATACACATGACCCTCCTCATTCATCATATCAATATTTTGCAAAGGAGCTATATTCTCCCCAACTCTACAGTATATATGAACAAAAATTTCATCATATCAATATTTTGCAAAGGAGCAGGGGAAGGAAGGAAGGGGGAGGATGGGGCGGTAGCTACCTCTCCCGGCGGGATCGGGGAGGAGACGCGGGCGGCCAGCGTCGGGGGCGACGACAACGAGGACGGGCTCGGGGTCAGCGAGGGCGACGGCGGGGCGCGCTCGGCGACGACGGCGAGGCAGGGCGCGCTCGGGGGCGGCAGACGGGCTCGGGGGCGCAGGGGGTGCGGTAGGGTACGCTCGGGGGCGGCGGACAGCAACGGCGTGGGCAGCGGACGGCGGCGGTGTGGGCTCGGGGGCGGGGCAGGGGTAATGGCGTGGGCGGCGACGGCGAGACAGCCTGGCGGCAATGAGCTCAGCGGCGTCGGGGGGAAATGGGCGATGTAAACTGAAACCGCTAAGTGGTGGGTATAAATACATGAAGCATTGGTCTCGGTTCGTGGCAGGAACCGGTACCAATGCCCCCTATGGTCCCGGTTTGTGCTACCAACCGGGACCAAAGGTCTCATTTCGGCAGCCCAAAGGGCGGGAAGCAGAGGCCACAAACCGGGACCATAGGTAGGCATTCGTACCGGTTTGTGCCACGAACCGGTACGAATGCCCCCTATGGTCCCGGTTCGTGCGTCTAACCGGGACCAATGGTCTGCGCCGCGGTGCGGTGCGGTGGGATTTTTAGTCCCACCTCGCTAGCTGAAGAGCTCCCGCACCTGTTTATAAGCCCTACTCTGTGTTCTCTTTCGAACTCCTCTGAACTACAGGCTTACGGGCCTAATGGGACACTGCAATGCCTATGGGCCTATTGGGCCTGCTGCGGGCCTGAATCCTGGCCCATGGTTGGGTTTCTAGTCGTATTCAGGCCGTGCTGGCCCAGTAGTTGGCATTTTTTTCTTTTTTGCTATTTATTTTTTCATTTCTACTTAGAACTAAATACTTATAGTTTTTTAGTGATTTCCTTTTCCTTTTAGGTCACAAAAGTTATAAACTTTTTGTTAGTGCCATTAGTTTTAAAATTTGAATACTTTAAATTTGAATTATTTAAATTTTGTGTGAATCACTAGTTTATGAATAACTTTACTATAAAAATTGATTTTTGAGTCATTCTTTTTCCTGCTATTTAATATTACTGTGTTTTATCATTATACTCAATTTGGTAATTTTAATTAGTCATAACAAATATTATAGGCATTTTTTTCCTTTTTTGCTATTTATTTTTTCATTTCTACTTAGAACTAAATACTTATAATTTTTTAGTGATTTCTTTTTTCTTTTAGGTCACAAAAATTATAAACTTTCTGTTAGTGCCATTAGTTTTAAAATTTGAATAGTTTAAATTTGAATTTTTAAAAATTTGTGTGAATCACAAGTTTGTGGTTAACTTTACTAAAAAATGAACATAGATGCACCTATAGAGAAAATTCAACCTAAATTCATAATCAATTTCTATGAATTTCTCTGAAATTCGTTATGAATTTAGGTCAAATTTCCTGTATAGGGGCATCTATTTTCACTTTGAGAGGAGCTCAACAAGGCAGAGAGGGACGGCCTTATAAACTGGTGTGGGCGCCCTTCGATTGGGGAGGTGGGACTAAACTCTGAGCGCAACGAGGACCAACCCTTTAGTCCCGCTTTGTGGCACAAACCGGGACTAATGGTCATGGGCCAGGGGCGAGCCCTACTTTTTTTTCTAGTTTTTTTGTTTTGTTTTCTGCATTTTTTTGTTTTTGCTTTATTTTTTAATTCTTTTTGCTTTTAGTTTTAGAAAAATTATAAACTTTCTGTTAGTGCCATTAGTTTTGAAATTTGAAAAAACTTTTTTAGTTTTTTTGTTTCCTTTGTTGCTTTATTTATTTTATTTTGTTTCTACTTACAACAAAATACTTATGGTTACTATTTTTATTTTTTCCAGTTTTTGTTTTCTGTATTATTTATTTTCTTTTGTTTTTTGCTTTATTTTTTAATTATTTTTGCTTTTAGGTCAGCAAAATTATAAACTTTCTGTTAGTGCCATTAGTTTTAGAAAAATTATAAACTTTCTGTTAGTGCCATTAGTTTTCAAATTTGAATAGTTAAAATTTGAATTCTTTGAAATTTGTGTGAATCACAAGTTTGTGTTTAACTTTACTAAAAAATGAACATAGATGCACCTATAGAGAAAATTTGACCTAAATTCATAGTTTTCAAATGAACTCTGAAAAAGTTGGCATAGCATACTCGTGTGTTATAAAAGTTGGCATGATATCAGCATAATAGTTGCGGGAGAAAGTCTTCACTTTTTCTTCGCTTGTGTCATTTGCTTATTGCGCCGTGACCATGGATAATCTTCATCGTTTATCAGGATGCTTGGGTCAGCCTTGACATTGAAGGGAGGAATTTCATGAAACTTTTCATAATCGTCAGACATGTATGTCTTGCCCTCCACTCCCAGGATGTCCCTTTTTCCTGAAAAACTATGTGGCGCTTTGGCTCATCGTATGATGTATTCGCTTCCTTATCTTTTCTTTTTCTCGGTTTGGTAGACATGTCCTTCACATAGATAACCTGTGCCACATCATTGGCTAGGACGAACAGTTCGTCAGTGTACCCAAGATTTTTCAGATCCACTATTGTCATTCCGTACTGTGGGTCTACTTGTACCCTGCCTCCTGACAGATTGACCCATTTGCACTTAAACAAAGGGACCTTAAAATCATGTCCGTAGTCAAGTTCCCATATGTCCACTATGTAACCATAATATGTGTCATTTTCCCTCTCGGTTGCTGCATCAAAGCGGACACCGCTGTTTTGGTTGGTGCTCTTTTGATATTGGGAGATCGTGTAAAATGTATTCCCATTTATCTCGTATCCTTTGTAAGTCAATACAGTCAAAGATGGTCCCCTGGACAACAAGTACAGCTCATCACAAACAGTGTTGTCACCTCTGAGACGTGTTTCCAACCAACTGGTGAATGTCCTGATGTGTTCACATGTAATCCAGTCGTCGCACTGCTCCGGGTGTTTGGAGCGCAGACTGTTCTTGTGTTCATCGACATACGGGGTCATCAAGGTAGAGTTTTGTAGAACTGTGTAGTGTGCTTGAGACCAAGAATATCCGTCCCTGCATATTATTGAGTCACTTCCAAGAGTGTCTTTTCCAGTCAGTCTCCCCTCATACCGCGATTCAGGGAGGCCTATCTTCTTAAGGCCAGGAATGAAGTCAACACAAAACCCGATGACATCCTCTGTTTGATGGCCCATGGAGATGCTTCCTTCTGGCCTAGCGCGGTTACGAACATATTTCTTTAGGACTCTCATGAACCTCTCAAAGGGGAACATATTGTGTAGAAATACGGGCCCCAGAATGACAATCTCGTCGACTAGATGAACTAGGACGTGCGTCATGATATTGAAGAAGGATGGTGGGAACACCAGCTCGAAACTGACAAGACATTGCGCCACATCACTCCTTAGCCTTGGTACGATTTATGGATCGATCACCTTCTGAGAGATTGCATTGAGGAATGCACATAGCTTCACAATGGCTAATCGGACGTTTTCCAGTAGAAGCCCCCTCAATTCAACCGGAAGCAGTTGCGTCATAATCACGTGGCAGTCATGCGACTTTAGGTTCTAAAACTTTTTCTCTGGCATATTTATTATTCCCTTTATATTCGATGAGAAGCCAGTCAGGACCTTCATACTGAGCAGGCATTCAAAGAAGATTTCTTTCTCTTCTTTCGTAAGAGCGTAGCTGGTAGGACCTTCATACTGCTTCTGAGGCATGTCGTCTTTTTCGTGCAAATGTTGCAGGTCCTCCCGTGCCTCAGGTGTATCTTTTGTCTTCCGATACACGCCCAAGAAGCTAGCGGGTTCACGCAAAGGTTCTTCGTCACATGCATCACGTCGATTGCAGAGCGGACCTCTAGGTCTTTCCAGTAGGGTAGGTCCCAAAATATAGATTTCTTCTTCCACATGGGTGCGTGCCCCTCAACATCATTCGGAACAGCTAGTGCGCCGGGACCCTTTCCAAAGATTACGTGTAAATCATTGACCATAGCAAGTACGTGATCACCGATATGCATGGCAGGCTTCTTTCGGTGATCTGCATCGCCTTTGAAATGCTTGCCTTTCTTTCGACATTGATGGTTGGTCGGAAGAAATCGACGATGACCCAAGTACACATTCTTCCTGCATTTGTCCAGGTATATACTTTCAGTGTCATCTAAACAGTGTGTGCATGCGTGGTATCCATTGTTTGTCTGTCCTGAAAGGTTACTGAGAGCGGGTGATGGTCACGAACAGCAAAGCCTTTAGGTTAAATTCCTCCTGTCTGTGCTCATCCCACGTACGTACATCGTTTCCATTCCACAGCTGTAAAGTTCTTCAACTGATGGCCTTAGGTACACATCAATGTCGTTGCCGGGTTGCTTAGGGCCTTGGATGAGAATTGGCATCATAATGAACTTCCGCTTCATGCACATCCAAGGAGGAAGGTTATACATACATAGAGTCACGGGGCAGGTGCTGTGATTGCTGCTCTGCACCCCGAAAGGATTAATGCCATCCGCGCTTAAAGCAAACCATACATTCCTTGGGTCCTTTGCAAACTCATCCCAGTACTTTTTCTCGATTTTTCTCCACTGCGACCCATCAGCGGGTGCTCTCAACTTCCCGTCTTTCTTACGGTCCTCACTATGCCATCGCATCAACTTGGCATTCTCTCCGTTTCTGAACAGATGTTTCAACCGTGGTATTATAGGAGCATACAACATCACCTTCGCAGGAACCCTCTTCCTGGGGGGCTCGCCATCAACATCACCAGGGTCATCTCGTCTGATCTTATACCGCAATGCACCGCATACCGGGAATGCATTCAGATCCTTGTATGCACCGCGGTAGAGGATGCATTCATTAGGGCATGCATGTATCTTCTCCACCTCCAATCCTAGAGGGCATACAACCTTCTTTGCTGCGTATGTACTATCGGGCAATTCGTTATCCTTTGGAAGCTTCTTCTTTAATATTTTCAGTAGCTTCTCAAATCCTTTGTCAGGCACATCATTCTCTGCCTTCCACTGCAGCAATTCCAGTACGGTACCGAGTTTTGTGTTGCCATCTTCGCAATTGGGGTACAACCCTTTTTTTGTGATCCCTAACATGCGATCGAACTTCAGCTTCTCCTTTTGACTTTCGCATTGCATCCTTGCATCGACAATGACCCGACGGAGATCATCATCATCGGGCACATCGTCTAGTTCCTCTTGATCTTCAGCAGCTTCACTCGTTGCAGCATCATTGGGCACATCGTATGGTTCCTCTTGATCTTCACCAGCTCCCCCCGTTGCAGCATCACCGTATTCAGGGGGCACATAGTTGTCATCGTACTCTTCTTCTTCGTTGTCTTCCATCATAACCTCTATTTCTCCGTGCCTCGTCCAAACATTATAGTGTGGCATGAAATCCTTGTAAAGCAGGTGGGAGTGAAGGATTTTCTGGTTAGAGTAAGACATCGTATTCCCAGATTCAGTGCATGGACAACACATAAAACCATTCTGCTTGTTTGCCTCAACCGCATCGAGAAACTCATGCACGCCCTTAATGTACTCGGAGGTGTGTCTGTCACCATACATCCATTGCCGGCTCATCTGCGTGCATTATATATAATTAAGTGTCCAAATTAATAGAAGTTCATCATCACATTAAAATCAAAGTACATACATAGTTCTCATCTAACAACATATAGCTCTCCAGAGCATCTAATTAATTAAACCATACATTGAAACTATGTAAAACATTTCAATGCGAAAGCAAATGCGATCATAATCGCAACCAAGGTAACAATTGATCCAACGGCATAATGATACCAAGCCTCGGTATGAATGGCATATTTTATAATCTTTCTAATCTTCAAGCGCATTTCATCCATCTTGATCTTGTGATCATCGACGACATCCGCAACATGCAACTCCAATATCATCTTCACCTCCTCAATTTTTTTTATTTTTTCCTTCAAGAAATTGTTTTCTTCTTCAACTAAATTTAACCTCTCGACAATAGGGTCGGTTGGAATTTTCGGTTCTCATACATCCTAGATGAATAAAATCTATGTCACGTTGGTCGGCATAATTTTCATAAACAATAAATGAACCAATAGTTATAAAGATAATATATATACCACATCCGAATCATAGACAGGACGAGGGCCGACGGGGGCGGATACCAAAACCATCGCACTATATAAGATGAAATAATAAAAGTCAGAAAATAATACAAGTATCTATGTAAACATACAAGTAAGAATATTTTTTCCTTTCAGAAAGAAGATAAGAACAAGAGGCTCACCACGGTGGTGCCGGCAATGAGCTTGGCGCGGGTGATCGACGGCGGTGAAGACGGGGACGGGGCATGATGGACCGCTAAACCTAGACAAATATTGAGGAAAATGGAGCTTGGAGATCGAGGTTGGAGAGGAGAAAGCTTAAGTAGTGTGGCTCGGGCATTCCATCGAACACCTTGTGTGCATAGGAGGTGAGCTAGAGCACCACCAAGCCCTCTCCCCCTCGGCCAGAAAAAATAGAGCAGTGTGCTCTGCTCTTACGCGAGGGGGTATATATAGGCACCTCATTGGTCCCGGTTGGCGGCATGAACCGGGACTAAAGGGGAGCCTTTGGTCCCGGTTCAAGCGACCAACCGGGACCAATGGTGGTGGGCCAGGAGCGAGGCCCATTGGTCCCGGTTCGTCCCACCAGCCGGGACCAATGGCCCAGGTGGCCCGGCCGGCCCCCTGGGCTCACGAACCAGGTTCAATGCCCCCATTGGTCCCGGTTCTGGACTGAATCGGGACTAATGGGCTGACCCGGCCTGGACCTTTGCCCCCTTTTCTACTAGTGGAGAACGGGCGATGTGGTGGCCACCGGCAACGGTGCAATGACGGCAAGTGCGAGGCGGCGCGGTGGCGAGTAGCAGCGCAGATGCGAGGCAGTTTGGCGATCGGCGGCGGCGGGCAGCACGGGTGGCAGCGAAGTGTATGGAAAGTTGGGGCAAAAAATCATTCCAACAGTTCGCATAAAATGTCTATAACTTTACAAGAAGATGGTTTTTCCTGTAAACTTGTGGAAAAAGGCAAATTTTGATGATTCTGTAAAGTTATGGCCACTTTACGGGAGCTGTTGGAGATGTTTTTTTCTCATTTCCCCTAAATGGTGGTTATTTTAGAGATATGTGAGTTGTTGGAGATGCTCTTAACATCTACTCCCTCTGTTTCAAAATAAGTGTCTCAACCTTACTACAACTTTGTATTAGCTTTAGTACAAAGTTGAGACACTTATTTCGAGACAAAGGGAGTATTAATTAGGCGTTGATATATCTAGTGTGGGGATTTATTGCGGCATTTTGGAAGGAGGGGTTTGCGTGATGGTTGGCTTCCTTTACAATTCGATTTCTTTTTCTTGAAAAAGAGGAAGACCCCCGGCCTCTGCATCTGGGCGATGCATGCAGCTACTTTATTAAATATTCATAAAGACCTTACAAAGTAGTACATCAATAAGTCCGAAGCCACCACCTTGACAACATTTGTTGCTACTTCTATCCACTTGATGAAGGAGTGCCGATAGTCCGAGCCTAATACCAAACAAACCTCGCACGTAAGCCTAACATCTAAACCCGGAGGCCCCAGCCAGGCCATATACCTGGTCTGGGGCACACACCGGTCCGACGCACTCTCAAAGTCTGCCGCCGCCGTCTTCCACCTATTCATCTTCAGAGCAGATACTGACGCCAAGACATTGCTGTTGGGGAACGTAGCAGAAATTCAAAATTTTCCTACACCCGATCATCATGTGGTGCTTAGAAGCGACGAACTGTAGCAACGGTGCACAGTTAGGGGAGAACACTTCTTGAAATTTTGTAAGGGATCATCTTATTTATTACCGTCGTCCTAAGTAAACAAGATGCATAAACATGATAAACATCACATGCAATCAAATAGAGTAGTGACATGATATGGCCAATATCATATAGCTCCTTTGATCTTCATCTTCGGGGCTCCATGATCATCTTGTCACCGGCTTGACACCATGATCTCCATCATCATGATCTCCATCATCGTGTCTTCATGAAGTTGTCACGCCAAAGACTACTTCTACTTCTATGGCTAACGCGTTTAGCAATAAAGTAAAGTAATTTACATGGCGTTCTTCAATGACACGCAGGTCATACAATAAATAAAGACAACTCCTATGGCTCCTGCCGGTTGTCATACTCATCGACATGCAAGTCGTGATTCCTATTACAAGAACATGATCAATCTCATACATCACATATATTCATCACATTCTTGTTGGCCATATCACATCACAAAGCATACCCTGCAAAAACAAGTTAGACGTCCTCTAATTGTTGTTTGCATGTTTTACGTGGCTGCTATGGGTTTCTAGCAAGAACGTTTCTTACCTACGCAAGACCACAACGTGATATGCCAATTGCTATTTACCCTTCATAAGGACCCTTTTCATCGAATCCGTTCCGACTAAAGTGGGAGAGACTGGCACCCGCTAGCCACCTTATGCACCAAGTGCATGTCAATCGGTGGAACCTGTCTCACGTAAGAGTACGTGTAAGGTCGGTCCGGGCCGCTTCATCCCACAATACCGTCGAAACAAGATTGGACTAGTAACGGTAAGCATATTGAACAACATCAACGCCCACAACTACTTTGTGTTCTACTCGTGCAAAGAATCTACACAATAGACCTAGCTCATGATGCCACTGTTGGGGAACGTAGCAGAAATTCAAAATTTTCCTACGCGTCACCAAGATCTATCTATGGAGAAACCAGCTACGAGTAGAAGGAGAGTGCATCTACATACCCTTGTAGATCGCTAAGCGGAAGCGTTCAAGTGAACGGGGTTGATGGAGTCGTACTCGTCGTGATTCAAATCACCGATGATCAAGTGCCGAACGCACGGCACCTCCGCGTTCAACACACGTACAGCCCGGTGACGTCTCCCACGCCTTGATCCAGCAAGGAGAGAGGGAGAGGTTGAGGAAGACTCCATCCAGCAGCAGCACAACGGCGTGGTGGTGGTGGAGGAGCGTGGCAATCCCGCAGGTCTTCGCCAAGCACCATGGGAGAGGAGGAGTAGGGAGAGAGGTAGGGCTGCACCAAGAGGGAGAGAACTCATGTGTATGGCAGCCCCAAACCTCAACTATATATAGGGGGAAGGGGGGGCTGCGCCCCCTTTAGGGTTTCCCACCCCCAAGGGGTGCGGCCAGCCCTAGATGGCAAAGGGGAGGCGGCCAAGAGGGGAGAGGAGAGGGAGGCGCACCAATATGGGCCTTAAGGCCCATCTGGACTAGGGTTTGCCCCCTCCCACTCTCCCTTGCGCCTTGGCCCCCTTGTGGGGGGCGCACCAGCCCTCCTAGGGGCTGGTCCCCTCCCACACTTGGCCCTCGCAACCTTCTGGGGCAGGTGGCCCCACTTGGTGGACCCCCGGGACCCTCCCGGTGGTCCCGGTACAATACCGATATCGCCCGAAACTTTTCCGGTGACCAAAACAGGACTTCCCATATATAAATCTTTACCTCCGGACCATTCCGGAACTCCTCGTGACGTCCGGGATCTCATCCGAGACTCCGAACAACATTCGGTAACCACATACAAGCGTCCTTTATAACCCTAGCGTCATCGAACCTTAAGTGTGTAGACCCTACGGGTTCGGGAGACATGCAGACATGACCGAGACGTTCTCCGGTCAATAACCAACAGCGGGATCTGGATACCCATGTTGGCTCCCACATGTTCCACGATGATCTCATCGGATGAACCACGATGTCAAGGACTCAATCGATCCCGTATACAATTCCCTTTGTCTAGCGGTATTTTACTTGCCCGAGATTCGATCGTCGGTATACCGATACCTTGTTCAATCTCGTTACTGGCAAGTCACTTTACTCGTTCCGTAACACATCATCCCGTGATCAACTCCTTGGTCACATTGCGCATATGATGATGTCCTACCGAGTGGGCCCAGAGATACCTCTCCGTTTACACGGAGTGACAAATCCGAGTCTCGATCCGCATAAAACAATAGATACTTTCGGAGATACCTGTAGTGCACCTTTATAGTCACCCAGTTACGTTGTGACGTTTGATACACCCAAAGCACTCCTACGGTATCCAGGAGTTACACGATCTCATGGTCAAACGAAGAGATACTTGACATTGGCAAAGCTCTAGCAAACGAACTACACGATCTTTGTGCTATGCTTAGGATTGGGTCTTGTCCATCACATCATTCTCCTAATGATGTGATCCCGTTATCAACAACATCCAATGTCCATAGCCAGGAAACCATGACTATATGTTGATCACAATGAGCTAGTCAACTAGAGGCTCACTAGGGACATATTGTGGTCTATGTATTCACACGTGTATTACGATTTCCGGATAATACAGTTATAGCATGAATAAAAGACTATTATCATGAACAAAGAAATATAATAATAACACTTTTATTATTGCCTCTAGGGCATATTTCCAACAGTCTCCCACTTGCACTAGAGTCAATAATCTAGTTCACATCGCCATGTGATTAACACTCACAGGTCACATCGCCATGTGACTAATACCCAAGAGTTTACTAGAGTCAGTAGTCTAGTTCACATCACTATGTGATTAACACTCAATGAGTTTTATGTTTGATCATGTTGCTTGTGAGAGAGGTTTTAGTCATCGGGTCTGAACCTTTCAGATCCGTGTGTGCTTTACAAATCTCTATGTCATCTCCTAGATGCAGCTACCACGCTCTATTTGGAGCTATTCCAAACAACTGTTCTACTTGGAGCTATTCTAAATTATTGCTCCATTATATGTATCCAGTCTCTCTACTCAGAGCTATCCGGATAGGTATCAAGCTTGCATCGTCCTAACCTTTACGACGAACTCTTTTACCACCTCCATAATCGAGAAAATTCCTTAGTCCACTAGTTACTAAGGATAACTTTGACCGCTGTCCTGTGATCCATTCTTGGATCACTCTTGTACCCCTTGACTGACTCATGGCAAGGCACACTTCAGGTGCGGTACACAGCATAGCATACTGAAGAGCCTACGTCTTAAGCATAGGGGACGCCCTTCGTCCTTTCTCTCTATTCTGCCGTGGTCGAGCTTTAAGTCTTAACTTCGTACCTTACAACTCAGGCAAGAACTCCTTCTTTGACTGGTCCATCTTGAACACCTTCAAGATCATGTCAAGGTATGTGCTCATTTGAAAGTATTATTAAGCATTTTGATCTATCCTTATAGATCTTGATGCTCAATGTTCAAGTAGCTTAATCCAGGCTTTCCATTGAAAAACACTTTCAAAATAACCCTATATGCTTTCCGGAAATTCTACGTCATTTCTGATCAACAATATGTCAACAACATATACTCATCAGAAATTCTATAGTGCTCCCACTCACTTCTTTGGAAATACAAGTTTCTCGTAAACTTTGTACAAACCCAAAATCTTTGATCATCATCAAAGCATACATTCCAACTCCGAGATGCTCACTCTAGTCCTTAGAAGGATCACTGGAGCTAGCATACCTTTTAGCATCCTTAGGATCGACAAAAACTTTCTGATTGTATTACCTACAATCTTTCCTCACGAAAACTGGTAAGGAAACTCGTTTTGATATCCTTCTGCCAGGTTTCATAAATACAGCTAATGCTAACATGAATCCGACGGACTTTAAGCATCGCTACGGATGAGAAAATCTCATCGTAGTCAACTCCTTGAACTTGTGAAAAAACTCTTCGCCACAAGTCGAGCTTCATGGACGGTGACATTACCGTCCACGTTCGTCTTCTTCTTAAAGATCCATTTATCTCAATGGCTTGCCGATCATCGGGCAAGTCCACCAAAGTCCATGCTTTGTTCTGATACATGGATCCTATCTCGGATTTCATGGCTTCTAACCATTTGTTGGAATTTGGGCCCACCGTCGCTTCTCCATAGCTCGTAGGTTCATTGTTGTCTAGCAACATGACCTTCAAGACAGGATCACCTTACCACTCCGAAGTAGTACGTGTCTTGTCGTCCTACGAGGTTCGATAGTGACTTGATCCGAAGTTTCATGATCAATATCATAAGCTTCCACTTCAATTGGTGTAGGTGCCACAGGAACAACTTCCTGTGCCCTGCCACACACTAGTTGAAGAGACGGTTCAATAACCTCATCAAGTCTCCACCATCCTCCCACTCAACTCTTTCGAGAGAGACCTTTCCTCGAGAAAGGACCCGATTCAAGAAACAATCCATATTGCTTTCGGATCTGAATTAGGAGGTATACCCAACTGTTTTGGGTGTCCTATGAAGATGCATTTTATCCGCTTTGGGTTCGAGCTTAATCCTGAAACTTTTTCACATAAGCGTCGCAGCCCCAAACCTTTAAGAAACGACAACTTAGGTTTCTCTAAACCATAATTCATACGGTGTCATCTCAACGGAATTACGTGGTGCCCTATTTAAAGTGAATGTGGTTGTCTCTAATGCCTAACCCATGAACAATAGTGGTAATTCGATAAGAGACATCATGGTACGCACCATATCCAATAGGGTGCAACTATGATGTTCGGACACACCATCACACTATGGTGTTCCAGGCGGTATTAATTATGAAACAATTTCCACAATGTCTTAATTGTGTGCCAAAACTCGTAACTCAGATATTCATCTCTATGATCGTATCATAGACATTTTATCCTCTTGTCACAATGATCTTCTACTTCACTCTGAAATTACTTGAACCATTCAATAATTCAGACTTGTGTTTCATCAAGTAAATATTCTCAACATTTACTCGAATCATCTGTGAAGTAAGAACATAACGATATTCACTGCATGCCTCAGCATTTATTGGACTGCACACATCAAAATGTGTTACTTCCAACAAGTTGCTATCTTGTTCCATCTTATTGAAACCGAGGATTTTCAGTCATCTTGCCTATGTGGTATGATTTGCATATCTCAAGTGATTCAAAATCAAGTGAGTCCGAACGGTCCATTTGCATGGAGTTTCTTCATGCATATACACCAATAGACATGGTTCGCATGTCTCAAACTTTTCAAAAACGAGTGAGTCCAAAGATCCATCAACATGGAGCTTCTTCATGCGTTTTATACCATTATGACTTACATGGCAGTGCCACAAGTAAGTGGTACTATCATTACTATCTTATATCTTTTGGCATGAAAATGTGTATCACTACGATCGAGATTCAATAAACCATTCAGGTTTAATACTAATCTTGATGGTAGAGGGAGCGTGCGATGTTTGATTATATCAAACTTGGAAACACTTCCAACACATATCGTTAGCTCTCCTTTAGCTAGTCTCCATTTATTCCGTAGCCTTTTATTTCGAGTTACTAACACTTAGCAACCGAACCGGTATCTAATACCCTCGTGCTACTAGGAGTACTAGTAAAGTACACATTAACATAATGTATATCCAATATACTTCTATCGACTTTGCCAGCCTTCTCATCTACCAAGTATCTAGGGTAATTCTGCTCCAGTGGCTGTTCCCCTTATTACAGAAGCACTTAGTCTCGGGTTTGGGTTCAACCTTGGGTCTCTTTACTAGAGCAGCAGCTGAATTGCCGTTTCATGAAGTATCCCTTTGTTCCCTTGCCCTTCTTGAAACTAGTGGTTTCACCAACCATCAACAATTGATGCTCCTTCTTGATTTCTACTTTCGCGGTGTCAAACATCGCGAATACCTCAAGGATCATCATATCTATCCCTGATATGTTATAGTTCATCACGAAGCTCTTGCAGCTTGGTGGCAATGACTTTGGAGAAACATCACTATCTCATCTGGAAGATTAACTCCCACTCAATTCAAGTGATTGTTGTGCTCAGACAATCTGAGCACAAGCTCAACGATTGAGCTTTTCTCCCTTAGTTTGCAGGCTAAGAAAATCGTCGGAGGTATTATACCTCTTGACGTGGGCACGAGCCTGAAATCCCAATTTCAGCCCTCGAAACATCTCATATGTTCCGCGACGTTTCGAAAACGTCTTTGGTGCCTCTACTTAAACCATTTAACTGAACTATCACGTAGTTATCAAAACGTGTATGTTCGATGTTTGAAACATCCACATACGACGTTTGGGGTTCAGCACACTAAGCAGTGCATTAAGGACATAAGCGTTCTAGTGTCCGCATAATCGCTACTGTCAACTTTCAACTATATTTTCTCTAGGAACATAACTAAAACAGTAGAACTATAGCGTGAACTACGACATAATTTGCAAAAGGTCTTTTGACTATGTTCAGGATAATTAAGTTCATCTTATGAACTCCCACTTAGATGGACATCCCTCTGGTCATCTAAGTGATCACATGATCCGAGTCAACTAGGCCGTGTCCGATCATCACGTGAGACGGACTAGTCATCATCGGTGAACATCTTCATGTTGATCGTATCTGCTATACGACTCATGCTCGACCTTTCGGTCCCCGTGTTCCGAGGCCATGTATGTACATGCTAGGCTCGTCAAGTTAACCCTAAGTGTTTTCGTTGTGTAAAACTGTCTTACACCCGTTGTATGTGAACGTAAGAATCCATCACACCCGATCATCATGTGGTGCTTAGAAGCGACGAACTGTAGCAACGGTGCACAGTTAGGGGAGAACACTTCTTGAAATTTTGTAAGGGATCATCTTATTTATTACCGTCGTCCTAAGTAAACAAGATGCATAAACATGATAAACATCACATGCAATCAAATAGAGTAGTGACATGATATGGCCAATATCATATAGCTCCTTTGATCTTCATCTTCGGGGCTCCATGATCATCTTGTCACCGGCTTGACACCATGATCTCCATCATCATGATCTCCATCATCGTGTCTTCATGAAGTTGTCACGCCAAAGACTACTTCTACTTCTATGGCTAACGCGTTTAGCAATAAAGTAAAGTAATTTACATGGCGTTCTTCAATGACACGCAGGTCATACAATAAATAAAGACAACTCCTATGGCTCCTGCCGGTTGTCATACTCATCGACATGCAAGTCGTGATTCCTATTACAAGAACATGATCAATCTCATACATCACATATATTCATCACATTCTTGTTGGCCATATCACATCACAAAGCATACCCTGCAAAAACAAGTTAGACGTCCTCTAATTGTTGTTTGCATGTTTTACGTGGCTGCTATGGGTTTCTAGCAAGAACGTTTCTTACCTACGCAAGACCACAACGTGATATGCCAATTGCTATTTACCCTTCATAAGGACCCTTTTCATCGAATCCGTTCCGACTAAAGTGGGAGAGACTGGCACCCGCTAGCCACCTTATGCACCAAGTGCATGTCAATCGGTGGAACCTGTCTCACGTAAGAGTACGTGTAAGGTCGGTCCGGGCCGCTTCATCCCACAATACCGTCGAAACAAGATTGGACTAGTAACGGTAAGCATATTGAACAACATCAACGCCCACAACTACTTTGTGTTCTACTCGTGCAAAGAATCTACACAATAGACCTAGCTCATGATGCCACTGTTGGGGAACGTAGCAGAAATTCAAAATTTTCCTACGCGTCACCAAGATCTATCTATGGAGAAACCAGCTACGAGTAGAAGGAGAGTGCATCTACATACCCTTGTAGATCGCTAAGCGGAAGCGTTCAAGTGAACGGGGTTGATGGAGTCGTACTCGTCGTGATTCAAATCACCGATGATCAAGTGCCGAACGCACGGCACCTCCGCGTTCAACACACGTACAGCCCGGTGACGTCTCCCACGCCTTGATCCAGCAAGGAGAGAGGGAGAGGTTGAGGAAGACTCCATCCAGCAGCAGCACAACGGCGTGGTGGTGGTGGAGGAGCGTGGCAATCCCGCAGGTCTTCGCCAAGCACCATGGGAGAGGAGGAGTAGGGAGAGAGGTAGGGCTGCACCAAGAGGGAGAGAACTCATGTGTATGGCAGCCCCAAACCTCAACTATATATAGGGGGAAGGGGGGGCTGCGCCCCCTTTAGGGTTTCCCACCCCCAAGGGGTGCGGCCAGCCCTAGATGGCAAAGGGGAGGCGGCCAAGAGGGGAGAGGAGAGGGAGGCGCACCAATATGGGCCTTAAGGCCCATCTGGACTAGGGTTTGCCCCCTCCCACTCTCCCTTGCGCCTTGGCCCCCTTGTGGGGGGCGCACCAGCCCTCCTAGGGGCTGGTCCCCTCCCACACTTGGCCCTCGCAACCTTCTGGGGCAGGTGGCCCCACTTGGTGGACCCCCGGGACCCTCCCGGTGGTCCCGGTACAATACCGATATCGCCCGAAACTTTTCCGGTGACCAAAACAGGACTTCCCATATATAAATCTTTACCTCCGGACCATTCCGGAACTCCTCGTGACGTCCGGGATCTCATCCGAGACTCCGAACAACATTCTGTAACCACATACAAGCTTCCTTTATAACCCTAGCGTCATCGAACCTTAAGTGTGTAGACCCTACGGGTTCGGGAGACATGCAGACATGACCGAGAAGTTCTCCGGTCAATAACCAACAACGGGATCTGGATACCCATGTTGGCTCCCACATGTTCCACGATGATCTCATCGGATGAACCACGATGTCAAGGACTCAATCGATCCCGTATACAATTCCCTTTGTCTAGCGGTATTTTACTTGCCCGAGATTCGATCGTCGGTATACCGATACCTTGTTCAATCTCGTTACCGGCAAGTCACTTTACTCGTTCCGTAACACATCATCCCGTGATCAACTCCTTGGTCACATTGCGCATATGATGATGTCCTACCGAGTGGGCCCAGAGATACCTCTCCGTTTACACGGAGTGACAAATCCCAGTCTCGATCCGCATAAAACAATAGATACTTTCGGAGCTACCTGTAGTGCACCTTTATAGTCACCCAGTTACGTTGTGACGTTTGATACACCCAAAGCACTCCTACGGTATCCAGGAGTTACACGATCTCATGGTCAAAGGAAGAGATACTTGACATTGGCAAAGCTCTAGCAAACGAACTACACGATCTTTATGCTATGCTTAGGATTGGGTCTTGTCCATCACATCATTCTCCTAATGATGTGATCCCGTTATCAACAACATCCAATGTCCATAGCCAGGAAACCATGACTATCTGTTGATCACAACGAGCTAGTCAACTAGAGGCTCACTAGGGACATATTGTGGTCTATGTATTCACACGTGTATTACGATTTTCGGATAATACAGTTATAGCATGAATAAAAGACTATTATCATGAACAAAGAAATATAATAATTACACTTTTATTATTGCCTCTAGGGCATATTTCCAACAATTGCCACGTCTGCCATCGACGCCACCATGACGCCAGATAGCCCATCCTCCTGCATGAGTCTATCTACACACGTCGAACGCCGAGACTCCACTGTGCCATGCCGTTGAGATCCACAGTCGTCAATGCGTAAGATGAAACACCGCTCAACCAAAGATGTTGTCCGCTGGTCCCTCGAGCCCATGCGCCCCTCCAAGACTGACGCCCCCCAAGGGGGAAACGACACAAGAGCGCCGCCGTCATTCGATCTACTGATATAGGTTTCTCCCGGAGGTATCAGATAGAGGTCTAAAACTTCTCCACGGCGATGTCTTCAAGAAGAGAATGACACAAATGAGCGTCGCCATCGCTAGCCTTGGCATCTAGCCGAGCGCAAGGTTGTCAGCCAAATCTATTCGAACAACCTCCATCAAGTCTTGTGTACGGATCGCCCATCTCTACCCGGGACTGGAAGTAGGATCCAGGCCGCTAATGCCGCCTGACCAGAAACCGCGCCACACGAGCAGCAGGGCTGCCTGCAAGCCACAGTCACGCCACTGGAGAGACCTGCATCAGACCCCGCCGCTATCCCAGGAGAGGATGACGCCACGTACGCCCAGCAGCCACCGCTGCCAGCCCGTGTCGTCGCGCCGCCCGCACCCCACATACGCCCACGTACAATTCAAATTATTTGCCTAGCCCAATCTCCTTCCGCATAAAATTATCCTGCTTCTTCTTAGACGCCCAACACACCTGGATAGAGGGGAGTAGAGCTGGAGCCCAAGCACAACATCTTATTAATTTTGTCCCTTCGGTTATTTTTATTAGGGCCTCCTTTCGTTCACAGGTTATCAAAGCATCTACAGGCGGGCACCCGAAACCCGCCTCAAATGCCCAGGCAGGCGGTCCGGTCACTGACCGGTCACAAAAAAGCATCCCAGATGGACGCCTCGAAAGTGCCTCAAACGCCCGAGCAAACCGACACCCCTCATATCCGGCCCAAATATGGGGTGGGTATGGGGGCGCCAAAGCGTGCCCGCCATGTCAGACTCAACAGACCTATCCCACCGCAAATTGCACCAAATCCACTCCCGCGACCTACCGGATTTATTTGCTCTCTCCTCACTTCTTCCTCCACCGCGACGTCCATCTCGCAACTCCGCTGCAATGAGTGCTCCACAGCCGTTCCGAGCCTCTACACCGTCAGCACCGGCACAACACTCCTCTCTCTCGTCCTCGCCGTCGGGACGTTGTCATCGGCCCGGACGCCACCGCGGTACGCCCGATAACTCCCGCCCCCCTTACACTCTATGTGTTCGACACATTGTCCGATCTAGTTTTTTTGTGATTTTTAGGGAAGAAGATGAATTGCGTTGGTTCCTCGGACGAGGAGTATGGACTGATGGAGCTTAATCAAATGATTCAAGATGAGTTCTTCGATTCCTCAGTTTCGGAAATAGAAGTGGACATGATAATGCTCATGAGCATGCAAGAAGAAATGGACCTGCAAGTGGAGGATATTCTCAACTTCAAGGGCTCAATCAAAGGGAGAAGAGCGATCAATCAGAACTGCGTGTACAGAGCACGGCTACTGCAGAAGGATTACTTTGCTTCGAACCCAACTTTCCGGATGTTCCTTGGTTTTGTCGTCATTTTCGCATGCAGAAACCATTTTATAGCGCATTGTGGACGGAGTGGAGGCACACGATGACTACTTCAAGCTCACAAGGGATTATTGTGGTCAACTTTCTTTCTCTGCTAAGCAAAACTGCACGGCTGCTCTGAGGATGCTCGCACTTGGTACTACCGCATATGTCGTTGGTGGGATATGATCAGGATGGGGAGAGCACATGCATGAAGACTCCTGTAAAGTTTGCCCGTGCCGTGGTGCAGGTGTTTGGAGCAAAGCATCTGAGAGAACAAATGCGCAGGAAAAAGAGAAGTTGTTGGCTATTGGAGAGGCCTGAGGGTTTCCAGGAATGCTAAGATCAATTGATTGCATGCATTGGGACCGCGCAGGACACAGAGAAGTTGTTGGCTATTGAAGAGGCCAGAGGGTTTCCATCCGGATCAATTGATTGCATGCATTGGGAATAGAAGAACCGCCCAAAGGCCTGCGGGGAATGTATCAAGGTCACTCCAAAGAGGCCATCATCATACTAGAAGTAGTAGCATCACATGACTTATTGATTTGGTATTCTTTCTTTGAAATGTCGGGTTCTCACACCGACATCAACGTGCTTCAACGATCTCCGGTGTGTAGAATGTATAGAACCTACAATGTTCGTTGGTTTGGTCTAACCATTGTGCAGGGTATATATAGAGTACAATATGAGGGAGAGAGACCTGGAGTAGAGGACAAGTCGTATATGTTTTAAACCTATCTTATCTCTAACTCCTAATCTCTAACTAAATATAATTGTACTTCTAACATTCCCCCTCAGTCGTAGCGGGAGTGAAGCGGACGATTATGACTAAATTTGAAGTCTTGCGCTTTCGTCGTCTTCTCCGCTGCACCATCATCAATTGCGTCTCTGATGGGTTGGCACCTAGGGCAGTGACTACGTCCCCTTCTGGTGCCTCCCTTGACTCCTCTATCCCCCCTTCCCCCGTAGTCACAGCGGAAGTGACGTGGACACTAGTGACGACACGGATGCTGTTGACTGGAGTTTTTGCCGATGTTTTGTTGTAGACCAAGCCATTAACGTCGATGTTGAGGTAGCCGATCATGGTGATGTAGCCGTGGTCGATGGTGTAGTCGTCGTGGATGATGAAGCCGCACAAATTAAGCCGGAGACGCAAAAAAATGCGCTATGACGAAGCTGCAGATGTGGACAAAATGCACCTTGGGAAAGTCTGAGGGTGCCGTCGGCGATGAGTCCACCGGTTTTGCCAAGACCGGAGGTAACCCATGAGCACACATCGATTTTGCCAGAACCATGTGGCCGTGTAGGATCGTCACTATAGGGACACTGTGTCGATGCAGTCATGCCGTCGTGGATGACGCGGTCGATGCCGTCGTCATGACGTGGTCATTGCCGTCGTCGAGGTCGTGTCTTGCAGAAAAGTTTATCAGAGAACGCTAGGTGTCCATCTTGTGGACAAGGTGGCGCCGGTGTGTTGACGATGATGATGAAGACCACGTTGATGAAGACCTTGACGATGAAGTGTCGGCGATGGCGTCGCAGCGGCGTGTCGACGATGATGCGTCGTTTGAAGGCGTCCCTCTACGGCGACGAAGTGTTGATGTCGTGCCTTGCCGAAGAAGTACGTTGGCTCGTAGCCTGGCATGGTCGAACAGTTTGATGTCGTTCAGCTCGATGCAGAGGCGTCGGTCTAACCGTGCAGTACGGATCGGCGGCGGCGGTCGATGCAGCCATGCAGAAGATGATGTAGCTTGGTGCTGGGATGCAGCGCTCGGTGGAGTCGTCGATCGCCGAGTGCTTTGTGCAGGTGCGGCCGGTGATATGTCGGGAGTCTGCTCGGTGTAGTCGAGCGCCTGCTCGTAGATGCCGAGTCTGCTCGGTGTAGCTAGTCGCGCACTCGTCGATGTTGCAGGAACTCGCTCCTCCCGTGATTCGAGCTGTGCAGTCATGCCGATCCGGGAAAGACGCGCATCTTGTGAAGCAGATGGAGGCGTAGAAGACTCACAGGCTGTTGTACCTCACGTAATGAGGCATCACGCATGCATCTTGTAACCATCCTATCCACCCGCGGTGTCGTTCGTGCGTGTGGCTGGGCAGTTTGGCGATGTAGAGCCCGAGCGTGCATGGTGTTGGTTGTCGTCGCGGCAGGTTGGCTGGGCTCGGTGCAGTCGCACGCATCGACAGGTTGGCTGGGCACGTGGAGTCGAGTCATGCGGAAAATTCGGATCCCTCCCGCAATCACGGCATGTCGTTGTGTTTGAGCGGAGTTGGAGACGGCGCGATTGGTGTGGAGGGCTTGACCGCGTGAGCGCGTGGCGCCACTCCACAGAACTGCCTGGGCCACGCATGCGAGCAGTTGCATTGCATCGGCCGGCTGCTCTAGCGCCCGGCCATGCCTGTGTCTTTGGAACGCCAGCGCCCATGCTTGCTCCAGGGCGTACGTACGTGTCCGCCGCGTGCCCAGCGATCTGTCGCTGCTTTTTTGTTGTTGTTGTCGATGGAGTTCTGGATGTCGCTCGCTGGTGTAGTTTGGATCTTGAAGCCGACCACTTGCGGCGGAGCGCAATGGAGATGACCGTGGCACCGTGATCGCCGCTCAATCTTGCACTGATTTTCACCAGAATTTGAGGGTCGTTGAGATTTATTGTTGCGACTGAAAACTAATCTAGCAGGGAATTGATCTATGGATCTAATGATAGGGAACTCGAAATTGAATCTGAACTACAAGACCGATCTGATCTTTAATTGATCAGCTGCCGCGCCCCCCGGAGAGGAGATTAATCTCCCCGGGGGCGGCGTGCTGCGAAAGTGGTGGGGAGACCTAGGATCGGCGTCGTGAGACTAACCACTCTAATACCATGTAGAAAGTATAGAACCTACAATATTCGTTGTTTTGGTCTAACCCTTGTGCATGGTATATATAGAGTATAATATGAGGGAGAGAGACTTGGAGTAGAGGACAAGTCATATATGGTTTAAACCTATCTTATCTCTAACTCCAAATTTCTAACTAGACATAATTATACTTCTAACACGGTGTTCAGGAGGCTTTGCAATGGGGAATCGTCACCGTGCAACTACACCGTCAACGGCCGTGACTACAACATGGGATACTATCTTGTCGATGGCATCTATCCTCAGTGGGCGGCGTTTGCGAAGACCATATCCGAACCACGAGGCAAGAAACAAAGTCATTTTGCAACAATGCAGGAAGCAGTTAGGAAGAATATGGATAGGGCATTTGGAGTGCTTCAAACTTGTTGGGGAATTGTTCGTGGGGCTGCAATGATGTGGGAATCAGAAACTTTGTGGCAGCTCATGACATGTTGTGTTATTTTGCATAATATGATTGTCGAGGATGAGGGTGATGGTGTTGGCCAAACCAATGATTTTGAAGCGTCTGGAGAACCAGTTCAAATCCAGGAAGATCAAGATGCAACTCAGCTTATGAAGTTTCTACAGATGCATCTGAATGTTCGAGATCATCATGTGCACGCGCATCTACTCAGTGATATTGTGGAGCATATGTGGACACACACAACAAAAACCAAAGAGTTGATGTTTGAGTTGTGCACTTAAAATACATTATATGTCAACACTATATTTTCGGTACCAACATTTGTTATTTACGTGTAATATTGGCGTGTATGATTGACGTGCAATGGATTTGAGAGTCCAGATTTGAGATATGTGGATGCCGGGCACGAGATATGAGGGCCTGTCCGGATGCGCACGCGGGCGTGTCCGGACGCGTCAGCGGACGTATAGGGGGTGTATTTGCCAAGTCCGGATGTAGATGCTCTAAGATGGCATCTATCTCAACTAGAGGCTAACGCACGCTTCGCCGTGCCGTTCCTCACTTGTGAAAATAACTTTTTTTATAGCTATAGATTATTGTGATAAGTTGTTTTGTTTTGAATTTACCTGTGTTGGCTTTGTGTTTTAATTTTGTATTGGTGATGGTTTTTTTTCATATATCGTGTTGGATTGATGTTGGAGTATTATTTTTTTAAGAGAAGAGAGGAGTTATTTGATATGTGGTTGTGAAGCTTTTGCACATTTTAGCCTTGGTGTCAGCCCGGTGGTGATTGTTTGAGCTTCTTGGGAGTTATTTGTGGCACAACAATAGTTTCATACATCACTTGTAACTACACAAAATACCAATGACGTGCGGTATTAAATGGAACCCACTAACTACATCTTATTAGTGGAGTGCCATGTAAAGGACACGCCACTAGTAGCCAGACCAATCTGTTCATAAGTGAAAAAAAAAACTGAACCAATTACTATTGGTGTGTGGTATAAGAGGTACTCCTCTAGTAAAAAAATTAAGAAATAAAAAGGTGCAATACAAGATTCCTAGAGACAAATGTACTACATATATACTCAGATGAGATTTGTGTAGTATTATACCATGGTGTTTGATATTTTGTAGTATTAATTTGATTTTGATTGGGATGAACTACTACAAGAATTAAATGAACATCCACATCATGCATATATAACTCCAAGCTTACATATTTACATACTATAATGTGGCATTCATTAGTAATTTAGTTACAAAAGCTCATGGATGCAATGCACATGCATCTTACTAGTATATTTGTATCTGAAATATGTGTTTCCTCACTAGCCACTAGCCAGGACTTTTGAGTAGCTGTGTAGCTGGTGCTCCACAGCTAGCAGTTTTTTTGGGGGATTACTTGTATGCTATTATTATCCCACAAACTAAAACTTTACTAAATATTTTCTGCCCATCTCATATTTTATTTAACATTTCCGGTCGCTATACTGCTATATAAATTTGGAATATATATTCTTAGTATCTCTCAAAACATCAATATCAATACCTACTAATAAAGGGAATAGGTATTTTTAGTCCGTCATGTAATTTTATATAAAAAAAACTCCCTAACAATTTGTACGGTTAATCCGCATTCTGTTTTGGAAGAAAAAATGACTCGCTGCCACATTATTTGGGACTCAGCCTGCAGGAGAAACGCATGGGCTGGGCTGTGACCTTATATAAAAAGGAAAGACATGAGTCTCCATGCTACCCCTAAAAAGAAGAGCCTCGATGCTTACAGCGCCCGCTGGGCTGACCTTATATTAAAAAACACGAGTATGGTTAAAAAAAGAATACAAGTACGATCATGTTCTCCTGGATGGAGTTAATCACACGATAGTACCACAATTGGGGTCGTGGTGGCGAATTGGTACCAGTTTTGAAAATTTTTACGTGTCAGTACCACGTTTGGACCGAACCGTTGCAAATCGGGCTAAACTTCGTATTTGTACGTATTGACGCTGGAACTGACCGCCCGGGCCCGCGCATCAGATGCCACGCTGGCGAATCGACACGCGCCCGCTCGCTCAATAGGTGCGGTCCGGCTCGAACCGGACCGGCCCGTGCTCCACTCTGTTCCTCCTCGCCGCCTCTGTTCGTCGACGAACCCTAGCTCCCCTGCGCGTACGGCGATGGCGGCGGCGCCCCCGGGCGGTGGTGGCGGCAGCGGCGGTGGCGGCGGCGCAAACCTTCCCCTCTTCGGCATCGGCGCGGCAGGAGGAATCGAGGGGAGATCTCCAATCGAGGGCGGCGATGGCTACTCGAGCTCTGAGTACTCCAGCGACGACGACGAGTTCATTGAGCCCGCACTGTCCATGGAGCAGCGGGTACGGCTGGCAAAGCAATGGGTGGCGAACCCTACCAATAGCCATGAGCTGACCCACGGGCTCGGCGGCGTCCTGTAAGTTTCTGTTTCTGTCTCTTTTTTTTCTTCTCATTTATTTGCTAATTAGGGTTATAGTGTACTGATTAGGCAAATTGCATGTGAATTGTAGTTTATATGAAGACATATGGAATGTTAGGATCCATTTTGACAATAATGATCTGTTAGAGAGGAAATTAAGCTGTTCAGATGTGACATATCTAAATATGGTTGCATTGATGGAAACCCAAGGCTTTAGTATTGATGATTCACTGATTTTTACATGGAGACCCCAGGAGAGCAGGGCTTGGAATTGGTTGATAGTAATGTTAAACTACAGTTGATCAAGAGGCAGAATGAGGAGAGTTTGGTGCTTAATTTGCTATTTAGGGCTTGTCCACCAGCTGTCAGTGTACCACAGAAGGGTTTTGTACAGAAGCAAAATTTAGATATAACTGAATATTCTGAGCCTGTTGTTTTTGATCTTGCCGATCCTCCTGTTTATGCTGTTGATCAGCAAGGTGTTGCTTATGAAGGTCAGAGTAGCAGTTATATTGCAGCTGTAGGCCCTGCTGTTTTAACACAAGAGAGCAGGAGTGTTCTAAATCCCAAGTTAAAAGAAGTTGTGGAAGAAGAACAAGTTGGCTATGATGGCAGTTATGCATGTTCATCTGAAGGATCTGAAGGGCAGTATGATAGTGACATGGGGGATTTAAGGCCTAACTATAATGAGGAAATGCATGATGCTGAAGACATGGAGATGGAAGAGGGAAATAGACAGAGAGAGGAAGAAGTACAAGAGCAACATGAGGAAGAAACAGAGGATGAAGAATCAGAAGAAGAATTAGAGGATGAAGAACAAGTGCATTATGAGGGTGACACAGAGGTAGAGGAATTATTTGAGTTGGAGGATGATGACCCTATTGTTCCAGAAGAGGAGGAAAAAATATATGTGCCAGCAAAGAAGAAGCAGAAGTTGCAAGTAAGGAGGGGACCAACAACAAGGTCACATTCCAGTGTTTTAGAAGAAGTGCAACCTGATTGGAAACCATCATCAGATGAAGAAGATGATAGTTTATTGAAGGACAGTGAAGATGATGGGTTTGAGCCACTAGCATTTGTGCTACCTCAAAAAGGAAGAGTAGGGCAAAGAAGAGGCCAGCTAGAGTATGGTACAATGAGGATTTGGAACAACCACACCAACAACTAAAACTGCATATGTGCTTCAAAGATCAACATCAATTCAGAGATGCTCTGTTGAGCTTGCACATCACTCAGTGCAGAGACTTCAAGTATCACAGGAACTCAGATCAGAGGATCATTGTGCATTGCAAGAATGAACATTGTAAGTTCTGCATTGTGGCAGCTGTTATAAAAGGGGAAAACACTTTTGTAATTAAGAAGATGAGGATACAACACACCTGCCCTAGTTCTACTGAAACAAGCAGGGTAAGTGCAAAGTGGCTTGCAAA
Organism: Triticum aestivum; assembly: GCF_018294505.1. Taxonomy (NCBI): domain Eukaryota; kingdom Viridiplantae; phylum Streptophyta; class Magnoliopsida; order Poales; family Poaceae; genus Triticum; species Triticum aestivum. Next base: position 68,323,031 of record NC_057812.1, on the reverse strand, counting down.
GCAATATGAGCCACTATTCAGATCTGATGTCAGTACTAGCATACATACACTTATTGATGCCTGCATGGAAAAGTATGGTGTGGATGTGCCCAAGGCTATGGCATATAGGGCAAAAAACTTAGCTGTTGAGGCTGTGTTGGGAGATCATAGGAAGCAATACCCAAGGCTGAGAGACTATGCTCAGACTGTGATGGATACAAACCCTGGGAGTAGAGTTATAGTCACCACTGTAACTCCAAAAGCCACTGAAAAAATCCCACATCCAGGACCAAGATTCCATGCCATGTTTTACTGCATCAATGGAGCAAGGGAGGGATTTCTACAGGGCTGTAGACCATTCATTGGTTAGTTCATTTTAGCTTGTACACTACTTTGATGTTGTTAGTTTCAATAGGTTGCACATATAAATGCATTTGACATGTTATGTTTACTTCCTGTTTTAGGTATTGATGGATGTTTTATCAAGCTGACCACTGGTGCACAAATCCTTGCTGCCACTGGTAGAGATGGCAATAACAACATATACCCACTGGCATTTGGCATTGTTGGACAAGAGGACAAAGCAAACTGGTGCTGGTTTCTACACCAACTGAAGATTTGTCTTGGAGGAGAAGTTGGACAGTATGGTCCATATACTATAATGTCAGACAGACAGAAGGTATGTTTATCCACCTTGCTTTGCCTGCTAAATATGTGTTTACATGTGTATTAGACAGTAGCTTAGCTGTTTAAATTGTGTGCACCAGGGGCTATTATATGCAGTGAATAGAGTTTTTCCTAACAGTCATCAAAGATTCTGCTTAAGACACATATATGCAAACTTCCAGAATGCTGGCTTTAGGGGGGAGGACCTTAAGAAGTGCATGGATAATGCCAGTTATGCATATAATGAACACAAATTTAATAAAGCAATGGATGATCTCAAAGCTGAGAGTGTGGAAGCTTGGCAGTGGCTTAGTGCAATACCCAAGAAAACATGGGCTAGGCATGCATTTGACACAAATAGCAAGACTGACTTGGTTGTCAACAATTTGTCAGAGGTGTTTAACAAGTACATCCTAGATCATAGGAAAAAACCAATAAGAACTATGTGTGATGGCATAAAGGATAAGCAGATGGTTAGGTGGCACAGGAATAGAGAGAGTGGAAGGGAAGCTAGATGGGAGATCACACCACATTACAGTGAGAAGTTGGAGATTGAAAAGGAAAGGGCCAGGTACTGCAAACCCATTCAAGCAGGTGTTAACTTGTGGCAAGTAACTAGTGGTGAGCAAACACATGCTGTCAATTTGGAAGTTGAAACCTGTGGTTGCAGAAAGTGGGACCTCAGTGGCATCCCATGTAACCATGCCATCTCAGCAATCAACAAGGCAAAAAGGTTTCCAGAGGACTTTGTAAGCAAATTCTTCAAGAAACCATATTATTTGGCAGCATATGAACCAATGATATATCCTGTCCCTGGTGAGCATGACTGGACAAAGACCCCAGGTCCAGACATAGAACCACCAGCATTTAAAGTGAAGAAAGGAAGAAGGAAAGAGAAGAGAATAAAGGGAAAATTTGAAGTTCCAAAGCCAAAGTCCACCTCAAGAATGGGGACAATAACTTGTAGCAATTGTGGATTACAAGGGCATAAATACACAACCTTGCCTTAAACAGTTGAAACCTGAGTTGGCCTTAAGAAAGAACAAACATGTGGTAAGCCCCTTTGTACTAGTTCTTCATTTTGATGTTTCTGTAAATTACCTTTCTTATTTGTAGTATTATTAACTGTGTTTCCTTTGAATTGTTTTCCAAGCCTGCTGGAAGGAATTCACAAGCAAGAGGTGTTGCTCCTACAGCTCCTGCAACAACACCTAGAGCTGCTTCAGCAACAGCTAGATCTCCTGCACCAACAACTAGGGCTCCTACACCAACACCTAAAGCTCCTGCACCAACACCAAGAGCTGCTCCACCTGCAACAACTAGGGCTCCTACTCCAACACCAGGAGGAAGAACTGGAAGTGCTGCTGGTAGAGGTGGTGGAAGTGGTGCTGGTAGAGGTGCAGGAAGAAGGGCTGGTGGTGGAAGAGGATCTGGAAGAGCATCTTCTAGTGCTCAATCTTCTACTGGGAGAGGTGCAAATTCTTCAAGGCCTTTCTCTGCCCCAAGGCAGTATGGTGCCTCAACTTCTAGTGCTCCTCCACCAACTGATGGCACACACACTGGATGGATGGCCTGGTTCAATGCTAGTAGAGGTGGCAGAAGGTGATGCAAACTTCTGTTGATTCTACAATGTGCACCTGCTACAATGTGGCATGTTATCTTTTGGTTTGATGCCACTACAATGTCTTGTATTCCTGCTACAATGTGCTTTATTTTGGTTTGATGCCACTGCAGTAACTTGTGCTGCTGCTACAATGTGATTTATTTTGGTTTGATGCCACTGCAGCAACTGTTGCTGATGATACATTGTGCTTTGTTTTGCTTTGATGACACAGCACCAACTTGTGCTCATGCTACAATGATATACTATTTAGAGTTTGATGCCACTACAATGTGTTTTCTTTTGGGTTTGATGCCACTAAAGCAACTTCTGCTGATGCCAATGGATATCTTGATGGTTCTGTTGGGGATAACTTGATGGTTGATGGATTGATGCCACTTGGGTGGATAACTTGATGGTTTATGTCCACTTGGGTGCCTCGGGGTCGATGGAAGCACCTTAACCTAACCATGATGGTTTACGGTGGCTCGGGGTCGACGGAATCACCTTAATCTAACCATTAGGGTTTATGGTGGCTAGGGGTCGACGGAACCAACTTAACCTAACCATGATGGTTTACGGTGGCTCGGGGTCGATGGAAGCACCTTAACCTAACCATGATGGTTTACGGTTGCTCGGGGTCGACGGAACCACCTTAACCTAACCATTAGGGTTTACGGTGGCTCGGGGTCGACGGAACCACCTTAACCTAACCATGATGGTTTACGGTGGCTCGGGGTCGATGGAAGCACCTTAACCTAACCATGATGGTTTATGGTTGCTCGGGGTCGACGGAATCACCTTAATCTAACCATGATGGTTTATGGTGGCTAGGGGTCGACGGAACCAACTTAACCTAACCATTAGTGTTTACGGTGGCTCGGGGTCGACTGAACCAACTTAACCTAACCATGATGGTTTACGGTGGCTCGGGGTCGACGGAACCACCTTAATCTAACCATTAGGGTTTATGGTGGCTAGGGGTCGACGGAACCAACTTAACCTAACCATGATGGTTTACGGTGGCTCGGGGTCGACAGAACCACCTTAACCTAACCATGATGGTTTACGGTGGCTCGGGGTCGACAGAACCACCTTAATCTAACCATTAGGGTTTATGGTGGCTAGGGGTCGACGAAACCAACTTAACCTAACCATGATGGTTTACGGTGGCTCGGGGTTGACGGAACCACCTTAATCTAACCATTAGGGTTTACGATGGCTAGGGGTCGACGGAACCAAGTTAACCTAACCAACATGGGCTTCCAATGCATGATATAACATAACCATATAATATTCCAGTGCTAACATAACCATCAAATAGTCTTCCAATGCTAACATAATCATCTAATATAAAAATATAAAACCTATTGCAAGAGAAATCATAACTTTTAGTCTACATCTCATGGCACAAAATATCTGATCCATCTTCCAATGCATGATATATCATCATTTCAAGTCTAGCCAACATAACACACAATACTTACTGGAGTTCAACATATTATAGGGTACACAGCAGGTCCATCACAAATACATAGTGGAGTTTGAGTTTAAATGCATAGTTCATCCTTTTCTCACAAAAGGATGAAAAGCATATCTACTACATACATACACATACATAGTTCACAATTAGTAGAGCCATACACTACACAACCATCATGCCCAAAAGGTCAGCATTACCCACTAGTCTCATATTCATTTTCTTCACTTCTCTAAGATGGCCTGGATCCCCTTAATCTTCTCCTTCAGCTTCTCCTCTGCCTTCATCAGCTCAGCAATCTGAAGCTTCAACTCTAGCTTCTCTTGGGTGAGCTTCTCCTCAGACTTTGTGAGCTCTGCATTCTTCAACTCCAAGTTCATCTTATCTTCACTAAGCAATTGCTTGTCTTTAATATGCTTCAACTTCAAGTTCTGGATGACTGTTGCTTGTGCTCTTGTCAGGTTCAGTAGCACTTCATAATTCTGCTTAAGCTTCTCAAACTCTGCATCTTTCTTTGCCATCTGTGCCTTCATATCAGCCACCAGTTCACTTCTGCATTGCTGCTGATATGTAAGGTTATCCTGCAGATATCTGAAATCCACCACCCTGTCCTCCTGGAAGCTCATAAGTTGATGCACATCTTGGACTAACTTGTCATAGTTGGCCTCCAGCTTGTTCTTCTCTTCTGTCAGATGGTGGATAGTGAAAGAACTTTCAAGATTATCATTCACCCTAGCACTCTTGCTATCTTCAACCATTGCCCACAGCTTCAACAATGCATTTTGCATTGTTGGGGGCCACTGGTGATCAACCCATTCAACAAACCCACAATTCTGCCCTTCCTGCAAAAAGGCAAAAAGATAAAAAAAATAAACATGTTACTTCAGAAGCACAGGTAAATAACTAGTGCAAAGCAATAACAATGTACATTGGTAATAATAGCACCACTAAGCTACACTAGTAATTGAGATGTACCTACCCACTAAATAACAACATGACAAATTACAGCACCACTCAGCTACAGCTTTGAACTAGATTTTGCTAATCAGCTACAAAACAAGAGAGAGCAATCTCAAACTGCAAATTTGGTGAACTGCCAAAGCATATGCAGTACATACTATCCATTCAACTGGATATTTCAAGTAATTAGATACATAATAGCAGGTCCATCCCAACATAAAAGTTACAGTTCACTCAATATTTAGTTCCAAACAGGACCAAAAATAACAGGAACATAATTAACAGTAGCACTGTCATTCAACTGAGTACTCCATTCTACTACATAAAAATGCCACAACAGCAACAGTAAACCTGTAGAAACCTCAAACTGATTATTTCACATGATAGCAAGAACAATGCCACTGCAAAATAACAGTACCACTGTCATTAAACTACACAAGCTACTGTTGTTGCAAAAATGAATATGCCCTTAATAATCAGGCCTTGTACTCATGTTCACTCATGTTCAATATGGCACTGTCAAACCAACAATAATATGACACTATCAACCTATATATAATATCCCACTATCAGCATAGAATTCATACCGGCTCTGCACATGCTAGGAACCTTCTCCCTGTGTCTGTTCCTTCAAATGCGACAAGCCTCTCAGATGCCTTGCCGTGCTTCTCACATGGCGACATCGTTTCCAGCTCAAGCCCCTGGTAATCTGGATCTTCAACACTGAAAGGGACCTGCCGAAGCTCGTACAATCAAAATGCCCAAATCAAAACCCAGCGAAATCAACCAAATCAAAAAGCCCCAAATCTGAAACCCTAACCCTAGACCTAGCTCAAGGAAAATCACCTGGTTAAGCCCGTCTGTGGATGAGGTCGAGTGCATGTACGGCAGGCTGGACGTGTCCTCACTGCTTTCGTCTTCGAAAACCATGGCGGGCGGCGGCGCTCCGCTCCGGCAAAGCTGCCGGCGGTGACGAGGGCGACGAGAGAGGAGCAAGGAGGGAGGCAGGAGCGAGGAGGAACAGAGTGGAGCACGGGCCGGTCCGGTTCGAGCCAGACCGCACCTATCGACCGAGCGGGCGCGTGCCGATTCGCCAGCGTGGCATCTGACGCGCGGGCCCGGACGGTCAGTTCCAGCGTCAATACGTACAAATACAAAGTTTAGCCCGATTTGCAACGGTTCGGTCCAAACATGGTACTGACACGTAAAATTTTTCAAAACTAGTACCAATTCGCCACCACGGTCCCAATTGTGGTACTATCGTGTAATTAACTCTCCTGGATGCGTATACGCCGCCGCTGCCACACGAATGGACTCCTCCTTCCGTCTTCCTTCGCCAGACCGTCCTTGTTGGATCAGCTCTCTCTTGGAGGTAGACGAACGAACACAAAAGAATAGCTTTCTAGCCACGTACGCCACCGGCGCTCAAACGTCCTTTTCTCTTTCTGATTAAACTGAACTAACCAACGCTCCAACAGACTAAGATTTTACAGTCGTTTTGTCGCCAACAAAAACATAGCACCCGCGCACGCACTAACAGACTCAAACCTACAGCCGGCTTTCTAGCTAACAATACGTAGCGCTCACGGTGTCCATAGTATCCCGGCCTTCCCTCAAACGTGAGCAGCCCGCTCCTCCGCAAGACCTGATGCCATCGTGCTACCGCTGCATCATGCCTACCTCGCCACACGATCACAGGCTCAGCCACGGTCTGACTCAACCTAGACTCCGACACGCATGCACACACGCATGCGGGCCATACAATGCCTAGACACACACATACACATGCCACGCTTTCGGTGTGCCCGCCATGTCCCGTGTGCACCCGACGCGCCCGACGAGCCCGACCGCACCAGACGCCATGGCTTATTCCAATAGTCCTAACAGAGACGAAGGATGTGTATACGCTGCCGTCGCCACCGTGAACACGAACCGACTCCTCCTCACCTCTGTCTTCCTTCGTCAGGCTGTCCTAGCAAAGACAATGTAGTCATTGTCGTTATGGTTAAGGTCGTAATGGATGTTAGCACTAATCTTGACGTGCGTGGTTCCGTCGGCAGCCGAGTCCCACGGCTGTGACGAGCAGGGCGTCCGGTGGAGCTGCCGAGTCCTGGAGTGCATGGATAAGGTTGTTATCTTGTTGATGCATGTAGCTAGTGGGTTAGTGGCCGGGTCATGTGGTGCATGCGTGCGTGAGTTAGTGGTGTGTGTGGCCACTGGCTTGTGTGCGTTGGTGTGCTATATAAAGTGTACTCGGCTGTGCGGCCAAGTGACAGGGGCCAGAGCAAAATGTAGTCGCGTGTAGCGCTGTGAGTTCCTGTGGTTCGTGGAGCTCCAGTGGTGTTGTCTGTGTGCTAGCTTGTTGTATAAGTGTGGTGTGGCTTGAGTTGTTGCTTGAGGAAAAGGCCGTTGTTGCGGCAGGCGTATGTGCGCCGGAAAAACACCACCGTGTCCAGTGTCTCCACTTTCTTCTACCTTCGTTTGTGCGAGTGAGAGGGAGTTCGGCACAGGCGCAAAGAGCAAGCTAGCGCTCAGCACCAACATTTGGTATCATGAGCCTGGTTCATGTTGGGTGTCGTCCCCTTGTCGGAGGGTGTCGGTGGTGGCGGCGTTCGCCGGCGGCTGCGCGGTGAAGCTCCAAGCTATGTGTCGGCTCGTGGAGGTGCGAGGCGCTGCGGCTGCCATGGCGAACGCGGAGGCGGCACGCGGTGAGTCCACGACGTGTGGTGTGGTCGGGCTCGTCGGGCGTGTCGGGTGCGCACAGTACGTGCGAGACGCACTGCTGCGATCGGGCATGTCGGATGTGCCCGGGACGTGCGGGGCGCCGAGGGACGCCAGGCGTATGTCGCTGACGGCGAAGGAGCACGGCGTATGTCGTTGGAGCTGTGACAGAACATGGTGTGACCAGCGTCCGTGCGCCACGTCAGGTCCGTGACGGTGCGACCGGCGTCGTTGCGTTAGGTCGGATCCGCAGGATGGGTCACGACGAAAATGAGAGCAGCAACGTAAACCTTGATGACAATGAGCGTGCGACGGCTTTGAAGACGAAGAGCGGCACTGCGTCAGGCGTTCAAGGCGACGTCTAGGCGAGTCAAGATTAAAGGGGGAATGTTAGCACTAATCTTAACGTGCGTGGTTCCGTTGGCAGCCGAGTCCTATGGCTGTGATGAGCGGGGCGTCCGGTGGAGCCGCCGAGTCCTGGAGTGCATGGATAAGGTCGTTATCTAGTTGATGCATGTAGTGTTAGCCCAGAACTACTCGCTAACACTCGAGTATACTGTTAAATGACCGGTGAAAGAGCAAAGTGATGGTACGCTCAGACTCTCTAGGCTAGTACGCACACACACACCAGTGAAGCATGCACCGATGGAGCTACACTTGAGAAAAGATACTACTTGAATTGATCGGAGTGGAATGATCTTACATCGATGGAGTAGAGCTCCTTTTATAGGGGATTACAAACCGACTATAGAACGCATGTGCTAACGTCCAGTGCCTAAATGACATCATGACTTACTTTGTAAAGCTTAGCTACTAAGCCACGCCTCCTCTACTGCTTAGGAAATTACTACTGCCGACATGCAGCTACTACTACCTTCTATCACTTCATAGCTAAGTAATAACTACTACTGTCGTTGCATGCAAGCTGCGCCACTACATGCATGCTGAAGACCATCCGAAGACCAGGTTGACCCAACAATCTCCTCCTCAACCTTGTCGAAGGAGCTTGTTTCCATGATCCCGATCTTCTCGCATGGTTCCTGGAACCAAACTCGACCAAGTGTCTTCTTTGGGATGTCTGCCTTCTCGTGGTTTGGGTAGCCCGTACGCCGTGCTCGTCCTTCTTGATCGCGCAGTGCTGCGATCGTCCCGCGGGCTCGTCGAGAATATCCCCCTAGGCGTCGGAACCTATGTGGAGTGACAACATTGTTGTCGGCATCGAACAAGTCTGACCGCGCTGTGGGCGGGAACATGAACTGCCCAGAAACCACCTCGCTCGTAGGCGTCAGTGTTGCTGGAGTCGTATTTCCTGACATCACACTGCCCAGGAACTCCCTTCCTGGGGTCGACGTGTCAGACGTCATGATACCCGGGAACTCCCTTCCCGGGGATGACTTGTCGGACATCGCACTACCCGGTGTGACTTCTCCCAAGGTAGTGGATTCCTTGTCTCTCTTCCCATCAGACTTGCTTGTCGGGTCTCCCCTAATAGTTGTGAGTCGTGCCTCCCGCACGGACTCGATGGACCCCGAGCGCATTGGGGTCGCGGCATAGCTGACCAGAGAGTGTTGTGCCTCCTGCATGGATTTAATGGTCGCCATAGTCTCGGTCGAGGCCTTGCCGCCCCATGTCTGTCTCTCATTGCCTCCCAGTTGAGGCTTGTCGAAGAGTGCCGTGTCACCCACACGGGCTTGCAGAACCCCGAGAACCTGGTTGTCGGGGTGTGGTCGACCTGAGAGTGTCGTGCCTCTTGCATGGGCTCACTGGTTGCCAGCATCATGGTCGGGACGTGGCCCACTAGATGCGTCGTTGCCGTGCCTCCTGACACGGGCTTGTCTGGTCCCAAGGATGTTGGGTACGCCTTTGTCGTGCCAACTTGCACGTGCTTGACCAGCGTCGTAGGGGACGTGGTTGCCGGGGCGTGGCTCCCCCACACTCGGGTCTTCATCTCCTCCCAATCGTAGTCTCCCGAGAACATTGTTGTCGGGGAGAGCGCTCCCGATGTCGGGAGGGGATTACTTGAAGAGCTCCATGCCTCCCGCACGGACTTAACGGTTGTCGGCACTGTGGTCGCCGGAGGTGCTACACCCTCCTGCACGGCTTCGATGCTTGTCGGGACCATGGTCACCGGAGGCACTGCGCCCTCCTGCATGGTCTCGACGCAAGCCATCATCATTGCTGGCCCACCGTCCTCTTCAGCCTCGACGAGGTTCGCCGCAGCCGCGGCATCCTCGTCAGCCATCCTCTTGCGGCACTCACGGGCCCAGTGGCCCTTGATGCTGCAATATCGGCACTTGTCCCGGTCGTCGTTGCCGGCACCTCGTCCGGCTCCGCCCTAGGTGCGACCGCCGCCTCTGTCGGTGCCGCCTCCACTGCTCTGGGCACCGCCACCACGTCCTTAACGCTTCCTCACCTCCCACTTCTTTGAGAATAGGAGTTGTCCGCCGCCAAAGCTCTCGCGGCCGTCGTCAAAGCGGTCCTCGATCACCCGCAACCGGCCCGTGAGCTCCTCGATGGAGAGCTCACTCAGGTCAAGCAAGGTCTCGATGGAGACCGCTACCTGAGCAAAGCGAGGTGGCACGACGTGGAGAAATTTCCGCACGACTCTCGCATCGTCCATGGTGTCGCCGAGCGCTCCGAGTTGTGACGCAACGCTGGAGATCCTCAAGGCGAAGTTGTCGACGAGCTCGCCCTCCTTGAAGGGGATGTTCTCGAAGTCCGCCCGTAGCTTTTGCGCGTTCGCCTCGCGCACGCGGTTGCTGCCGAGGCGCTGGGTACGGATGGCTTCCCACGCCTCCTTGGCGCTTGCCTACGCCGCGAGCATGCCATGCATCTCCGGCGGCATGGCGCGCATGAGGGCCTCCACGGCTTTCCTGTCCTCCTTTCTCTCGACCAGGTCGTCCTCCATGGGAGCCCAGAGGCTCGCCGCATGAAGGTTGCACTCCATGATCAATGCCCACTCACTGTAGTTTGAGCGCGTGAGCATCCGGAAGGTGATGGGCACGCTACCGCTGATTGCAGTCTCGCGCACGATCTCCCTAACCACGACCTCACCGCGATGGCCGCGCCTGGACCGGCTGCGCCCTCGCCGCTCCTCCGGAGCCGGCGACTGGGAGCCGTCCTGTGATGGCCGCGACTATGAACCACCCGAGATGGTGCGCTGCTGCACTCCTTTTGCACCAACCATGGCTACTGCAACCTGAGGCTCTGATGCCAATTGTTATCCAGAACTACTCGCTAGCACTCGAGTATACTGATAAATGACCGGTGAAAAAGCAAAGTGATGGTACGCTCAGGCTCTCTAGGCTAGTACGCACACACACACCAGTGAAGCATGCACCAATGGAGCTACACTTGAGAAAAGATACTACTTGAATTGATCGGAGTGGAATGATCTTACATCGATGGAGTAGTGCTCCTTTTATAGGGGATTACAAACCGACTATAGAACGCATGTGCTAACTCCAGTGCCTAAATGACATCATGACTTACTTTGTAAAGCTTAGCTACTAAGCCACGCCTCCTCTACTGCTTAGGAAATTACTACTGATGACATGAAGCTACTACTACCTTCTATCACTTCATAGCTAAGTAATAACTACTACTGCCGTTGCATGCAAGCTATGCCGCTACATGCATGCTGAAGACCATCCGAAGACCAGGTTGACCCAACAATCTCCTCCTCAACCTTGTCAAAGGAGCTTGTTTCCATGATCCCGATCTTCTCGCATGGTTTCTGGAACCAAACTCGACCAACTGTCTTCTTTGGGATGTCTTCCTTCTCCTGGTTTGGGTAGCCCGTACGCCGTGCTCGTCCTTCTTGATCGCGCAGTGCTGCGATCGTCCCGTAGGCTCGTCGAGAATATCCTCCTAGGCGTCGGAACCTGTGTGGAGTGCCAACATTGTTGTCGGCATCGAACAAGTCTGACCGCGCTGTTGGCGGGAACATGAACTGCCCAGAAACCACCTCGCTCGTAGGCGTCAGTGTTGCTGGAGTCGTATTTCCTGACATCACACTGCCCAGAAACTCCCTTCTTGGGGTCGACGTGTCAGACGTCATGATACCCGGGAACTCCCTTCCCGGGGATGACTTGTCGGACATCGCACTACCCGGTGTGGCTTCTCCCAAGGTAGTGGATTCCTTGTCGCTCTTCCCATCAGACTTGCTTGTCGGGTCTCCCCTAATAGTTGTGAGTCGTGCCTCCCGCACGGACTCGATGGACCCCGAGCGCATTGGGGTCGCGGCATAGCTGACCAGAGAGTGTTGTGCCTCCTGCATGGACTTAATGGTCGCCATAGTCTCAGTCGAGGCCTTGCCGCCCCATGTCTGTCTTGAAGGAAATATGCCCTAGAGGCAATAATAAAGTTATTATTTATTTCCTTATAATCATGATAAATGTTTATTATTCATGCTAGAATTGTATTAACCGGAAACATAATACATGTGTGAATACATAGACAAACAAAGTGTCACTAGTATGCCTCTACTTGACTAGCTCGTTAATCAAAGATGGTTATGTTTCCTAACCATGAACAATGAGTTGTTATTTGATTAACGAGGTCACATCATTAGTTGAATGATCTGATTGACATGACCCATTCCATTAGCTTAGCACCCGATCGTTTAGTATGTTGCTATTGCTTTCTTCATGACTTATACATGTTCCTATAACTATGAGATTATGCAACTCCCGTTTGTCGAAGGAACACTTTGGGTGCTACCAAACATCACAACGTAACTGGGTGATTATAAAGGAGCATTACAGGTGTCTCCAAAGGTAGATGTTGGGTTGGCATATTTCGAGATTAGGATTTGTCACTCCGATTGTCGGAGAGGTATCTCTGGGCCCTCTCGGTAATGCACATCACATAAGCCTCGCAAGCATTGCAACTAATGAGTTAGTTGCGAGATGATGTATTACAGAACGAGTAAAGAGACTTGCCGGTAACGAGATTGAACTAGGTATTGGATACCGACGATCGAATCTCGGGCAAGTAACATACCGATGACAAAGGGAACAACGTATATTGTTATGCGGTCTGACCGATAAAGATCTTCATAGAATATGTAGGAGCCAATATGGGCATCCAGGTCCCGCTATTGGTTATTGACCGGAGACGTGTCTCGGTCATGTCTACATTGTTCTCGAACCCGTAGGGTCCGCACGCTTAAGGTTACGATGACAGTTATATTATGAGTTTATGCATTTTGATGTACCGAAGGTTGTTCGGAGTCCCGGATGTGATCACGGACATGACGAGGAGTCTCAAAATGGTCGAGACATAAAGATTGATATATTGGAAGCCTGTGTTTGGATATCGAAAGTGTTCCGGGTGAAATCGGGATTTTACCGGAGTACCGGGAGGTTACCGGAACCCCCCGGGAACCATATGGGCCTAGATGGGCTTTAGTGAAAAGGAGAAAGGGGCAGCCCAAGGTGGCAGCGCGCCTCCCCCCTCCCCCTAGTCCTATTAGGACTAGGAGAGGTGGCCGGCCCCCCTTCTCTCTCTTTCCCCCTCGGGGAATCCTAGTCCAACTAGGATTGGGGGGGGGGAGTCCTACTCCCGGAAGGAGAAGGACTCCTCCTGCGCCCTCCTCCTGGCCGGCGCCCCCCTCCCCCTTGGCTCCTTTATATACTGAGGCAGAGGCACCCCAGAAACACACAAGTTGATCCACGTGATCTATTCCTTAGCCGTGTGCGGCGCCCCCAGCCACCATATTCCTCGATTATACTGTAGCGGAGTTTAGGCGAAGCCCTGCTGCTGTAGTGCATCAAGATCGTCACCACGCCGTCGTGCTGACGGAATTCTTCCCCGACACTTTGCTGGATCGGAGTCCGGGGATCGTCATCGAGTTGAACGTGTGCTCAAACTCGGAGGTGCCGTAGTTTCGGTGTTTGATCGGTTGGATCGCGAAGACGTACGACTACTTCCTCTACGTTGTGTCAACGCTTCCGCAGTCGGTCTGCGTGGGTACGTAGACAGCACTTTCCCCTCTCGTTGCTATGCATCACCATGATCTTGCGTGTGCGTAGGAATTTTTTTGAAATTACTACGAAACCCAACAGTGGCATCCGAGCCTAGGTTATTTATGTTGATGTTATATGCACGAGTAGAACACAAGTGAGTTGTGGGCGATATAAGTCATACTGCCTACCAGCATGTCATACTTTGGTTCGGCGGCATTGTTGGACGAGACGACCCGGACCAACCTTACGGGTACGCTTACGCGAGACCGGTTCCCCCGACGTGCTTTGCACACAGGGTCTTGCGGGCGACTGTCTCTCCAACTTTAGTTGAACCAAGTATGGCTACGCCCGGTCCTTGCGAAGGTTAAAACGGAGTCTATTTGACAAACTATCGTTGTGGTTTTGATGCGTAGGTGAGATTGGTTCTTGCTTAAGCCCGTAGCAGCCACGTAAAACTTGCAACAACAAAGTAGAGGACGTCTAACTTGTTTTTGTAGGGCATGTTGTGATGTGATATGGTCAAGACATGATGCTGAATTTTATTGTATGAGATGATCATGTTTTGTAACCGAGTTATCGGCAACTGGCAGGAGCCTTATGGTTGTCGTTTTATTGTATGCAATGAAATCGCGATATGATGCTTTACTTTATTACTAAGCGGTAGTGATAGTCGTGGAAGCATAAACTTGGCGAGACGACAACGATGCTACGATGGAGATCAAGGTGTCACGCCGGTGACGATGGTGATCACGACGGTGTTCGGAGATGGAGATCACAACCACAAGATGATGATGGCCATATCATATCACTTATATTGATTGTATGTCATGTTTATCCTTTTTATGCATCTTATCTTGCTTTGATTGACGGTAGCATTATAAGATGATCTCTCACTAAATTATCAAGAAGTGTTCTCCCTAAGTATGCACCGTTGTGAAAGTTCTTCGTGCTGAGACACCACGTGATGATCGGGTGTGATAGGTTCTACGTTCAAATACAACGGGTGCAAAACAGTTGCACACGCGGAATACTCAGGTTATACTTGACGAGTCAAGCATATACAGATATGGCCTCGGAACACGGAGACCGAAAGGTCGAGAGTGAATCATATAGTAGATATGATCAACATAACGATGTTCACCATTGAAAACTACTCCATCTCACGTGATGATCGGTTATGGTTTAGTTGATTTGGATCATGTAATCACTTAGAGGATTAGAGGGATGTCTATCTAAGTGGGAGTTCTTTAATTAATTTGATTAACTGAACTTAAATTTATCATGAAACTTAGTACTTGATTAGTATCTTGCTTGTTTATGTTTGATTGTAGATAGATGGCTCGTGCTGTTGTTCCGTTGAATTTTAATGCGTTCCTTGAGAAAGCAAAGTTGAAAGATGATGGTAGCAATTACATGGACTGGGTCCGTAACCTGAGGATTATCCTCATTGCTGCACAGAAGAATTACGTCGTGGAAGCACCACTGGGTGCCAGGCCTGCTACAGGAGCAACGCCGGATGTTATGAACGTCTGGCAGAGCAAAGCTGATGACTATTCGATAGTTCAGTGTGCCATGCTTTACGGCTTAGAATCGGGACTTCAACGACGTTTTGAACGTCATGGAGCATATGAGATGTTCCAAGAGTTGAAGTTAATATTTCAAGCAAATGCCCGAATTGAGAGGTATGAAGTCTCCAATAAGTTCTATAGCTGCAAGATGGAGGAGAACAGTTCTGTCAGTGAGCATATACTCAAAATGTCTGGGTATAATAATCACTTGATTCAATTGGGAGTTAATCTTCCAGATGATTGCGTCATTGACAGAATTGTTCAATCACTGCCACCAAGCTACAAGAGCTTCGTGATGAACTATAATATGCAAGGGATGAACAAGACTATTCCCGAGCTCTTCGCAATGCTGAAAGCTGCGGAGGTAGAAATCAAGAAAGAGCATCAAGTGTTGATGGTCAACAAGACCACTAGTTTCAAGAAAAAGGGCAAAGGGAAGAAGAAGGGGAACTTCAAAAAGAACGGCAAGCAAGTTGCTACTCAAGAGAAGAAACCCAAACCTGGACCTAAGCCTGAAACTGAGTGTTTCTATTGCAAGCAGACTGGTCACTGGAAGCGGAACTGCCCCAAGTATTTGGTGGATAAGAAGGATGGCAAGGTGAACAAAGGTATATGTGATATACATGTTATTGATGTGTACCTTACTAATGCTTGCAGTAGCACCTGGGTATTTGATACTGGTTCTGTTGCTAATATTTGCAACTCGAAACAGGGACTACGGATCAAGCGAAGATTGGTTAAGGATGAGGTGACGATGCGCGTGGGAAACGGTTCCAAAGTCAATGTGATCGCAGTCGGCACACTACCTCTACATCTACCTTCGGGATTAGTATTAGACCTAAATAATTATTATTTGGTGCCAGCGTTAAGCATGAACATTATATCTGGATCTTGTTTGATGCGAGACGGTTATTCATTTAAATCAGAGAATAATGGTTGTTCTATTTATATGAGTAATATCTTTTATGGTCATGCACCCTTGAAGAGTGGTCTATTCTTGTTGAATCTCGATAGTAGTAACACACATATTCATAATGTTGAAGCCAAAAGATGCAGAGTTGATAATGAGAGTGCAACTTATTTGTGGCACTGTCGGTTAGGTCATATCGGTGTAAAGCGCATGAAGAAACTCCATTCTGATGGACTTTTGGAACCACTTGATTATGAATCACTTGGTACTTGCGAACCGTGCCTTATGGGCAAGATGACCAAAACACCGTTCTCCGGTACTATGGAGAGAGAAACAGATTTGTTGGAAATCATACATACAGATGTATGTGGTCCGATGAATATTGAGGCTCGTGGCGGATATCGTTATTTTCTCACCTTCACAGATGATTTAAGCAGATATGGGTATGTCTACTTAATGAAACATAAGTCTGAAACATATGAAAAGTTCAAGGAATTTCAGAGTGAAGTTGAAAATCATCGTAACAAGAAAATAAAGTTTCTACGATCTGATCGTGGAGGAGAATATTTGAGTTACGAGTTTGGTGTACTTTTGAAAAATTGTGGAATAGTTTCACAACTCACGCCACCCGGAACACCACAGCGTAATGGTGTGTCCGAACGTCGTAATCGTACTTTACTAGATATGGTGCGATCTATGATGTCTCTTACTGATTTACCGCTATCGTTTTGGGGATACGCTCTAGAGACGGCCGCATTCACGTTAAATAGGGCACCATCAAAATCCGTTGAGACGACGCCTTATGAACTGTGGTTTGGCAAGAAGCCAAAGTTGTCGTTTCTGAAAGTTTGGGGCTGCGATGCTTATGTGAAAAAGCTTCAACCTGATAAGCTCGAACCCAAATCGGAGAAATGTGTCTTCATAGGATATCCAAAGGAAACTATTGGATACACCTTCTATCACAGATCCGAAGGCAAGACTTTTGTTGCTAAATTCGGAAACTTTCTAGAGAAGGAGTTTCTCTCGAAAGAAGTGAGTGCGAGGAAAGTAGAACTTGACGAGGTAACTATACCTGCTCCCTTATTGGAAAGTAGTACATCACAGAAAATTGTTTCAGTGACACCTACACCAGTTAGTGAGGAAGCTAATGATAATGTTCATGAAACTTCAGATCAAGATACTACTGAACCTCGTAGATCAACCAGAGTAAGATCCGCACCATAGTGGTATGGTAATCCTGTTCTGGAAGTCATGCTACTAGATCATGATGAACCTGCGAACTATGAAGAAGCGATGGTGAGCCCAGATTCCGCAAAATGGCTTGAAGCCATGAAATCTGAGATGGGATCCATGTATGAGAACAAAGTATGGACTTTGGTTGACTTGCCCAAGGATCGGCAAGCAATTGAGAATAAATGGATCTTCAAGAAGAAGACTGACGCTGACGGTAATGTTACTGTCTACAAAGCTCGACTTGTCGCAAAAGGTTTTCGACAAGTTCAAGGGGTTGACTACGATGAGACCTTCTCACCCGTAGCGATGCTTAAGTCTGTCCGAATCATGTTAGCAATTGCCGCATTTTATGATTATGAAATTGGGCAAATGGATGTCAAAACTGCATTCCTGAATGGATTTCTGGAAGAAGAGTTGTATATGATGCAACCAGAAGGTTTTGTCGATCCAAAAGGAGCTAACAAAGTGTGCAAGCTCCAGCGATCCATTTATGGACTGGTGCAAGCCTCTCGGAGTTGGAATAAACGCTTTGATAGTGTGATCAAAGCATTTGGTTTTATGCAGACTTTCGGAGAAGCCTGTATTTACAAGAAAGTGAGTGGGAGCTCTGTAGCATTTTTGATATTATATGTGGATGACATATTACTGATTGGAAATAATATAGAATTTCTGGATAGCATAAAGGGATACTTGAATAAGAGTTTTTCAATGAAAGACCTCGGTGAAGCTGCTTACATATTAGGCATAAAGATCTATAGAGATAGATCAAGACGCTTAATTGGACTTTCACAAACAACATACCTTGACAAAATTTTGAAGAAGTTCAAAATGGATCAAGCAAAGAAAGGATTCTTGCCTGTGTTACAAGGTGTGAAATTGAGTAAGACTCAATGCCCGACCACTGCAGAAGATAGAGAGAATATGAAAGATGTTCCCTATGCATCAGCGATAGGATGTATCATGTATGCAATGTTGTGTACCAGACCTGATGTGTGCCTTGCTATAACTCTAGCAGGGAGGTACCAAAGTAATCCAGGAGTGGATCACTGGACAGCGGTCAAGAACATCCTGAAATACCTGAAAGCGACTAAGGATATGTTTCTCGTATATGGAGGTGACAAAGAGCTCGTCGTAAATGGTTACGTTGATGCAAGCTTTGACACTGATCCGGACGATTCTAAATCGCAAACCGGATACGTGTTTACATTAAACGGTGGAGCTGTCAGTTGGTGCAGTTCTAAACAAAGCGTCGTAGCGGGATCTACATGTGAAGCGGAGTACATAGCTGCTTCGGAAGCAGCGAACGAAGGAGTCTGGATGAAGGAGTTCATATCCGATCTAGGTGTCATACCTAGTGCATCGGGTCCAATGAAAATCTTTTGTGATAATACTGGTGCAATGGCCTTGGCAAAGGAATCCAGATTTCACAAGAGAACCAAGCACATCAAGAAATGCTTCAATTCCATCCGGGATCTAGTCCAGGTGGGAGACATAGAGATTTGCAAGATACATACGGATCTGAATGTTGCAGACCCGTTGACTAAGCCTCTTCCACGAGCAAAACATGATCAGCACCAAGGCTCCATGGGTGTTAGAATCATTACAGTGTAATCTAGATTATTGACTCTAGTGCAAGTGGGAGACTAAAGGAAATATGCCCTAGAGGCAATAATAAAGTTATTATTTATTTCCTTATAATCATGATAAATGTTTATTATTCATGCTAGAATTGTATTAACCGGAAACATAATACATGTGTGAATACATAGACAAACAAAGTGTCACTAGTATGCCTCTACTTGACTAGCTCGTTAATCAAAGATGGTTATGTTTCCTAACCATGAACAATGAGTTGTTATTTGATTAACGAGGTCACATCATTAGTTGAGTGATCTGATTGACATGACCCATTCCATTAGATTAGCACCCGATCGTTTAGTATGTTGATATTGCTTTCTTCATGACTTATACATGTTCCTATAACTATGAGATTATGCAACTCCCGTTTGCCGGAGGAACACTTTGGGTGCTACCAAACGTCACAACGTAACTGGGTGATTATAAAGGAGCATTACAGGTGTCTCCAAAGGTAGATGTTGGGTTGGCGTATTTCGAGATTAGGATTTGTCACTCCTATTGTCGGAGAGGTATCTCTGGGCCCTCTCGGTAATGCACATCACATAAGCCTTGCAAGCATTGCAACTAATGAGTTAGTTGCGAGATGATGTATTACAGAACGAGTAAAGAGACTTGCCTGTAACGAGATTGAACTAGGTATTGGATACCGACGATCGAATCTCGGGCAAGTAACATACCGATGACAAAGGGAACAACGTACGTTGTTATGCGGTCTGACCGATAAAGATCTTCCTAGAATATGTAGGAGCCAATATGGGCCTCCAGGTCCCGCTATTGGTTATTGACCGGAGACGTGTCTCGGTCATGTCTACATTGTTCTCGAACCCGTAGGGTCCGCACGCTTAAGGTTACGATGACAGTTATATTATGAGTTTATGCATTTTGATGTACCGAAGGTTGTTCGGAGTCCCAGATTTGATCACGGACATGACGAGGAGTCTCAAAATGGTCGAGACGTAAAGATTGATATATTGGAAGCCTATGTTTGGATATCGGAAGTGTTCCGGGTGAAATCGGGATTTTACCGGAGTACCGGGAGGTTACCGGAATCCCCGGGAACCATATGGGCCTAGATGGGCTTTAGTGGAAAGGAGAAAGGGGCAGCCCAAGGTGGCCGCGCGCCTCCCCCCTCCCCCTAGTCCTATTAGGACTAGGAGAGGTGGCCGGCCCCCCTTCTCTCTCTTTCCCCCTCGGGGAATCCGAGTCCAACTAGGATTGGGGGGGGGAGTCCTACTCCTGGAAGGAGAAGGACTCCTCCTGCGCCCTCCTCCTAGCCGGCCCCCCTCCCCCTTGGCTCCTTTATATACTGAGGCAGAGGCACCCCAGAAACACACAAGTTGATCCACGTGATCTATTCCTTAGCCGTGTGCGGCGCCCCCAACCATCATATTCCTCGATTATGCTGTAGCGGAGTTTAGGCGAAGCCCTGCTGCTGTAGTGCATCAAGATCGTCACCATGCCGTCGTGCTGACGGAATTCTTCCCCGACACTTTGCTGGATCGGAGTCCGGGGATCGTCATCGAGCTGAACGTGTGCTCGAACTCGGAGGTGCCGTAGTTTCGGTGCTTGATCGGTTGGATCGCGAAGACGTACGACTACTTCCTCTACGTTGTGTCAACGCTTCCGCAGTCGGTCTGCGTGGGTACGTAGACAGCACTCTCCCCTCTTGTTGCTATGCATCACCATGATCTTGCGTGTGCGTAGGAAAATTTTTGAAATTACTACGAAACCCAACATGTCTCTCATTGCCTCCCAGTTGAGGCTTGTCGAAGAGTGCCATGTCACCCACACGGGCTTGCAGAACCACGAGAACCTGGTTGTCGGGGTGTGGTCGACCTGAGAGTGTCGTGCCTCTTGCATGGGCTCACTGGTTGCCAGCATCATGGTTGGGACGTGGCCCACTAGATGCGTCGTTGCCGTGCCTCCTGACACGGGCTTGTCTGGTCCCAAGGATGTCGGGTACGCCTTTGTCGTGCCAACTTGCACGTGCTTGACCAGCGTCGCAGGGGACGTGGTTGCCGGGGCGTGGCTCCCCCACACCCGGGTCTTCATCTCCTCCCAATCGTAGTCTCCCGAGAACATTGTTGTCGAGGAGAGCGCTCCCGATGTCGGGAGGGGATTACTTGAAGAGCTCCATGCCTCCCGCACGGACTTAACGGTTGTCGGCACTGTGGTCGCCGGAGGTGCTACACCCTCCTGCACAGCTTCGATGCTTGTCGGGACCATGGTCACCGGAGGCACTGCGCCCTCCTGCATGGTCTCGACGCAAGCCATCATCATTGCTGGCCCACCGTCCTCTTCAGCCTCGATGAGGTTCACCGCAGCCGCGGCATCCTCCTTAGCCATCCTCTTGCGGCACTCACGGGCCCAGTGGCCCTTGATGCTGCAATATCGGCACTTGTCCCGGTCGTCGTTGCCGGCACCTTGTCCGTCTCCGCCCTGGGTGCGACCGCCGCCTCTGTCGGTGCCGCCTCCACTGCTCTGGGCACCGCCACCACGTCCTTAACGCTTCCTCGCCTCCCACTTCTTTGAGAATAGGAGTTGTCCGCCGCCAAAGCTCTCGCGGCCGTCGTCAAAGCGGTCCTCGATCACCCGCAACCGGCCCGTGAGCTCCTCGATGGAGAGCTCACTCAGGTCAAGCAAGGTCTCGATGGAGACCGCGACCTGAGCGAAGCGAGGTGGCACGACGCAGAGAAATCTCTGCACGACTCTCGCATCGTCCATGGTATCACCGAGCGCTCAGAGTTGTGACCCAACGCTGGAGATCCACATGGCGAAGTTGTCGACGAGCTCGCCCTCCTTGAAGGCGATGTTCTCGAAGTCCGCCCGCAGCTTTTGCGCGTTCGCCTCGCGCATGCGGTTGCTGCCGAGGCGCAGGGTACGGATGGCTTCCCACGCCTCCTTGGCGCTTGCCTTCACCGCGAGCATGCCGTGCATCTCCGGCGGCGTGGCGCACATGAGGGCCGCCACGGCTTTCCTGTCCTCCTTTCTCTCGACCAGATCGTCCTCCATGGGAGCCCAGAGGCTCGCCGCATGAAGGTTGCACTCCATGATCAACGCCCACCACTCACTGTAGTTTGAGCGCGTGAGCATCGGGAAGGTGATGGGCACGCTACCGCTGATTGCGGTCTCGCGCACGATCTCCCTAACCACGACCTCACCGCGATGGCCGCGCCTGGACCGGCTGCACCATCGCCGCTCCTCCGAAGCCGGCGACTGGGAGCCGTCCTGTGATGGTCGCGACTGGGAACCACCCAAGATGGTGCGCTGCTGCACTCCTTTTGCACCGGCCGTGGCTACTGCAACCTGAGGCTCTGATGCCAATTGTTAGCCAGAACTACTCGCTAGCACTCAAGTATACTGATAAATGATCAGTGAAAGAGCAAAGTGATGGTACGCTCAGGCTCTCTAGGCTAGTACGCACACACACACCAGTGAAGCATGCACCGATGGAGCTACACTTGAGAAAAGATACTACTTGAATTGATCGGAGTGGAATGATCTTACATCGATGGAGTAGTGCTCCTTTTATAGGGGATTACAAACCGACTATAGAACGCATGTGCTAACGTTCAGTGCCTAAATGACATCATGACTTACTTTGTAAAGCTTAGCTACTAAGCCACGCCTCCTCTACTGCTCAGGAAATTACTACTGCCGACATGCAGCTACTACTACCTTCTATCACTTTATAGCTAAGTAATAACTACTACTGCCGTTGCATGCAAGCTGTGCCGCTACATGCATGCTGAAGACCATCCGAAGACCAGGTTGACCCAACATGTAGCTGGTGGGTTAGTGGCCGGGTTATGTGGTGCATGCGTGCGTGAGTTAGTGGTGTGTGTGGCCACTGGCGACTGGCCTGTGTGCATTGGTGTACTATGTAAAGTGTACTCGGCTGTGCGGCCAAGTGACAGGGGCCAGAGCAAAATGTAGCCGCGCGTAGCGCTGTGAGTTCGTGTGGTTCGTGGAACTCGAGTGGTGTAGTCTGTGTGCTAGCTTGTTGTATAAGTGTGGTGTGGCTGGAGTTGTTGCTTGAGGAAAAGGCCGTCGTTGCGGCAGGCGTACGTGCGCTGGAAAAACACCACCGTGTCCCGTCTCTTCTCTTTCTTCTACCTTCGTTTGTGTGAGTGAGAGAAAGAGCGAGAGGGAGTTGGGCACCGGCGCAAAGAGCAAGCTAGGGCTCGGCGCCAACAATGGAATGCACGACCTCGACGACGGAGATGCAGCAGTTGCCGTCGTATTTGAATGTGCGGATAACATGGAGCAGCTCAGCTGGTCGAAGAGGGTGGTCGCGCCGCGTAGCTTGGCGACATGTTGGCGCTCCCCATCTCATAGGACCCGACCCGATGAGATGGGCCGGGCTTGATGCACGGACTATGGCGGCGTGCAGGGGTGTTTCAAGCCGTGGATAGCGCAATCCTATTCTACAAGCTGCTCCAGGCCCTCGAGGCGGCGGTTGGCTTGGTGATATGGCGGACCAACTCGTCGGGTAAGGAGACCCTCAGCGAGAGGAGTGCGGGGCATAGCCCTATAGCCGACAGCCCATACAAACATGACGCTCACAAGGCAATTTACTACAAGGTGCTTATGCTGCTCACCGATGGCTTCATCGGGGGTGGATTTTGGGTTGTACAAGTACAATTAACAATAGCAGTATGATTCCCTGTCCATCCCACGTGACTCACCTTCCTCCTCTCCTCAGCTACATACACTATTTTCTCCAAATTGCAATCGCTGCCTTTACGTTGATCTAACCGGCGGTGAGTTTGTTCTCTACAAATCAAGCCTCCTGGATCCTACCCTAATTAATTCGTGATACACATGGTCTGATATTATAAACAAGACGGAGAAGCCTCCTCTCCAACACACAATCTATCTGTACTGGAGGCTTTTCAAGATTTAAAAGACAAGTTACAGTTGCCATTCTTCATGGAAATCATAGTACTTGGATCATAGGCTATCTGGATCACCAGAAATAACAAATCTTTGAAGGCATTGGTCCTTCATTCCAGAGATGGAAGCAAATCTACTTAAGAGGAGCTTAGGTGGCTCAGATATAGAATGAAGCAGAAGCATGCCCCACCCTTTAATGCATGGTTGGATGCTTTGATGTAATTAATTTTCCTTTTTTTAGTTTTGCAGCTCTTGTTTTTTTGGGTTGAGCTGTTTTTCTTGTTTTAGTCTTAGTTTTAGTTCCTTAGAGCATCTCCAATAGCCATGCTAATAAGCGCCGCGCCGCACATTTTCCCTTTTTAGCACGCGCGCAATCCGTAGAGGAGTTCCAGCGGGCACGCAATAACCGCGCGCGCGGCATATAGAGTCTATCCGAATCGCCATCGCGCGCTGTGTATTTGGGGCGCCCGCTTCTGCGCCCGGCACACACGAGCGCTCGCACCGCACTCTCTCCGCCGTGCCACCTTCGCCCCGTACACGCCGGCGCCGGCGAATTGACCTGATGGACGCCCATGCCGGCACCCCCTCACTCCTTCCTACAGCCACGACCCCTCCACCGCCGTCGCCGCCGCAAACCCTAGCGCGAGGAGCTTTGGCCTCGCCTCCGCCGGAGCTCCTCCGAACATCGGCCTCACGTGCGGCCTCTTCATGCCACCGCGGGTGACTTCGACGGCGGGTGGCGTCGCGCTAGCGCCCGTCGTGAAGGTACGTGCCCCCCCTCCTCGAAGCTCCCAAATGCAACGCGGCCGAAGAAGGGCAAGGCATCCACGAAGAAGAACAAGACGGCGACGGCTCCGGCACCTCGAAGGAGTCGAGGAAGAAGCTTGCAGGGCGTGTGACGGGCGAGGCGGCTACCTAAGCGCCAGCGAGCTCACTTGTTGAGCCGGCAGCCGACGCGCACAATTTGTTCGAGGGAATGCCCCAAAGGTAGAAAATTTCCCCAACTTTTTGTTGTTGTTATTTTCTAAATGCATACATATAGATAGCTTATTTGCATTGTTCTATATACTTTGTACTCTCAACGATGATGCATACATGTCAACTATGGGTGTTGGCTCCAACAATTCCCATTGGTCTGAAACCAATGACATGCATTTTGATGACCATGAGTTCGAGGTGGACGAGGATGGTGAGGGCATTGTCGACGCACCGAAAGGAAGAGCAGGGAATTACACCAACGTTGAAGACATCTTACTATGCAATACTTGGTTGCAAGTGTCGAGGGATCCATCTGTTGGAGGTGATCAAAGTAGAGATGCTTATTGGCTGCAGATGAAGGAATACTTTGATGTTCGCAACGGGAGTGGAACTGACCGCTCCGATCGATCTCTTCGCTCCCGGTGGTCGACAATAAACAAGGATTGTCAAAAGTGGGCGGCCGCACAAAAGGCGGTTGACAAGTTGAACCCAAGTGGCACTAATGAGGACGATAGAGTAAGTGCCATTTCATCCATGTTCATCATGCTTGTTGTTGGTGTTTGAGTGCTAACTTATTTTGTTTTCATGTAGTACAATATTGCACAAAACTTGTTCAAAGGAGAGGAGAAGAGGACCAAGAAGGGAAAGATCAAGAAAGGAAGGCCATTTACCTTGCCTCATTGCTATGACTTATTGAAGGATGATGAGAAATGGAAGAAGTTTGGTGATATAGATGATTTGGATTTGAGCAATAAACGCAAGCGAACAATTGAGTTGGATGATGATGAAGAGGAGGAGGCATTAAGTGATGATGGCAAGAGAAGCCCCACACTCAACTCGGTTTCATACTCGAAGCCAAAACGACCGGATGGAAGCAAGAAAGACGTAAAAGAAAAGAAGAAGAGAAAAGGAGATGAAGAGCTCAAAAATGCTATGGAAGCTATTGTGAAGGCAAGAAAAGAAGCCAACGAAATGAGGAAAATGGCAAGGAACCAAGATGCCGCGGCCGAGGAGAGGAGGGTGGTGGCCGAGGAAAGGAAGGTGGCTTTGGAGGAGAGGAAGGTGAGCATGGAGGAGCGATCTAGATTGTTGGATTGGGAGATGCACTTGTTCTTCTTGGACACATCTATCCTCAATGAGGCACAAAAGGAGTATGTCAATATTGCCCGTGAAGAAGTCTTGATCCAAAAAAGAGCCATGATCCGTGCCATGGGTGGCAGTGGCCTTGGCGCCATGGGTGGCGGTGGCCTTGGCGGCATGGGTGGCTTCGGAGCTATCATGGGTGGCATGGGTGCCATGGGTGGCTTTGGAGCTACCATGGAGACCATGAAAGGCATGGGTGGCTTTGGAGCACCTCCGGACGCCATGGCCGGCATGGGAGGCATGAGTTTTGCGTCTCTCATGGGAGGCATGGGTGCACCTCCGGCCGCCATTGGTGGAATGTCTTCCGGTGTGCCTCACACACCTTCCCATGAAGATGCCGTTGAAGATCTTGCCAACACCGTCCGAGCTTCACGTGATGCGGCGCGCGACAATGATGAGGAGGAGGAAGAATCATCTTTGAAGGAGTCGGATGAATCGGAGGAAGATGAGGACGAAGACAAGGACGAGGCTTGATTGTTGATGTACCTTTCGTTTGTGTCATGAACTTGGTTTGCATTTTGAACTTGGTTGGATGATCTTGTGGGCATGAATTTGAACTTGTGGGCATGCACTTTTATTCATCAACTTGTTTGTCTGAAATTATTATGCCATGTTCATTGCATTTTGAATGTTTGAAATTCATTGTGTGTCCAAAATGGAACATCTGACATGCGCCGGCGAGTCGCGCACGCTGTATTTTTGCGCGCTGCATTTTAGCGCGGCTGCTGGAGTCAGCGCTGCCCGTCGCGCCAAACCAGGCGATGGGCGCGCTGCAAAGTAGTTCTTAACGCGCCGCGCGTTGGGCGGCTGTTGGAGATGCTCTTAGAGCTCCCCTCAAGCTCTACCTTGTTAATTGTCCTTGAGACTCTCTTTTATTTTAATAAAATTAAGTAGTGGGGTGTTTTACCCTATTGTACATAGTCGAAAAAAAAGCCTCTTCTCCCTAGCGTTGACGCTAGACTCTTACACATTTGATGCTATTGGTGAACACTAGCAAAAATGCCCGTGCATGGCAACGGAAGAAAATGTAACCAATCGAGTTCCCTAACATAGGCTAAAAAATAGTACTTAATTTATGATCTATATCAATTATTTTGACAAAAAAATAATTGTGCTTTCAACCATATCGAAAATAATTGTGCTTTAGCAAATATATGCAGTTCGGACTGCGGTTTTTGTAGTTCATTCTCACCTCCATGCCAAAATCAAATAAAAAGAAATAAAAAATGGTTCGGGATGGACCCAACTCGGCTCACGCAGGGAGAAATGGAAATCGTGTGGAGCTCATGCAGGAGACGGATGATGGATGAAGCTTTCTAGCATATGGACGAAAATACGTACCAAAATTTCGAGAGAAGAAATGTTATATGTACTATTACTCCGTCTCATAATATAAGATGTTTTAGCTTGCAAAATGATCTTATATTATGGGACGGAGAGAGTAGTAAACATGCCCGTGAGTTGCAACGAAAAAAAAATACAAGCTTAGAAACCTGTAAAAGCTTGAATATAATGGGTAGTCAGTTGGATGCATACGATATTGCATTAACATGAGCATATAGCATCATTATCACCAAGATAGTTCATCAGATGTTCAAACTAAAAAACTTCTGTTAAAATAAAAATAAATTATAACCATAGTGGGCAGGAGAAGTCTTGCTGTCTCATGTCATCAAGTTTGTCAAAATTAGTAGTACTACATACTATTTTTGTTGTAAAATTTCTGTTGAAGATTTGAAGCAATAATAAAGCTTGATGGAGGAGCTCAAGTTAGCCCATCATAATTTACTTCAGTACACTGTGCACTCGCAATAGATGATCTAGGTTTATAAAGTTTGCATGTAACATCAACGTTTGGGATATGGTATTAGAGATAATATATGTATACAGATCATCTGAGGCAGGGAATCAGAAGATATTAAGTTATTTGGTAGCTTCATGCACGGCGAGCGCTCTTTCACACAATGCCTGGTCATCCGTCTCCTTGAAGCGGGGCCACCGTGAACACCGCCTTGGTTTGGCCATCGCGATTAGCTTCCGCTTGGCTCGGAAGACTGATTTCTTATATTAGGGCATCTACAATGCAGACGCTTAAAACGGGTGCTAGGGTGATTTTCCTGGCCGTTTCGTTCGATTCCTAGCCGAGTCCAGGATTTCGGCTTGCGTCGGCGCAATTCCTGTCTTCGGGCGCTTGCCCTCTTTTTTTCCGAATGCAACGAAGTAGGTGGCAGCGGGCGCTAACTTGACAGCCAGAATTAGCATGAAGATCTCAATGGAATCAACACAACTACGGCCGTTACTTTTTTTGCTGCGTTGGGGAGAGCTAGCGCTTGGGTATGTCTTTTGAATTGTGAGGCGTCTATATATTACTAGGAGCGTTGGAGGCAGGGACTCTTAAACGAGCGCTACACGAAAAAACAATTACTTTTAATTGCTTAAGCGCCTCAACAAGCGTTTAGCGTTGAAGATGCCCTTACGCACCTTGTCCAGGATCATCGCCAGCCTCACGCATCACATGCATCTGCATCTTTATCGACGTGCACTCGCATAATTTCCGTCTTGGTTTCCTTGGGATAAAGGGACTGACACCTCATGCTCTCCTTTCTGTCTTTTTAGGTGACTTTCTGATTTTCAAGCGCCCCGCAAACATATAAAAACTGCTAGAATTTCCTATAAAGTAGCGAGGTGGGACTATTTCATATGTGCAAACGGCCCTATTCTAACTCCAGTCAGCTGGTCTAGTTGTGGTTTGGGACTCCGAATAAGGTCTCGAGTTAGAGTCTGATCAGGAGCAACTATTTTTTGATTGATTTTTGAAAGGCCCAAAAAAGAAATTGCACCCATGGCTCTGTGCGCGAGCTTGGGCTGAGGCCGAGCCGTTTGGGGCGCAGTAGAGCAGGCTGCAGTGCGCAGCAATAGAAGGCCCAAGAGAGAGGGTAGTTCAATACATGACAGAGGGAGACGGACGGACGAAAAAAATAATATGAGCAGCGATGTGAGACTGTTTATTTTAAAAAAAAGGACACATAGTTCCAACCAAAGTTTGTGGTAGCTCGGTTGGTTATGCCCCGAGGGAGAAAAAGTGGAGGTTGTGCGTTCATGCTTTGCAGATGCAAATACTTTTTCCGGTCAAACCCTTTTTTATATAAAATAAAAAGGTAGATAAATCTCATCCATCAATCTTTGTAAATAACACAAAATTAACGGATATAAAGAGGTGACATATGAAGAACTATGAAAGCTACCGTCCTTTATTATTAGGTAAAGATAAAGACTGGATGATGGATTTTAGTGCGAGACTCGATTAGTACGTGCGCCCAACCTTCAGCGATGTAACTCGGTAGACTAGTCCTGCTAGCTTTGGCAGAGAACCAATGACAATGGCGAGGGACACGGCCAGCTGCTTCCGTCCAGCTCAATAGGCCAGCAAAACAGAGTATTCATACACACATATTAGGGTATGTAATCTGTCGTGCACAATCTAATGTACAATATGAATTTTAGACCTACAATATCAACACAGGCACGTCCATACTGGTTTATATGTATGCATGACGGTGTCATTATTTTGTTTGTTTGAAGGTCCTTTGTGCATGTTTCTAGCTGTGGTTTGTTCTTGTGTTTTGCCGCGTACGTGTGTGTGGTTCGCTTTGTATCCTTCAGTGAGTTGCCTATATTCCTTTCCCACGTAAATTTATTGTTGTTTTGTTTTGAAACTCAATACTACTACCTCCGTCTGCATTTATTAGTCCTGCTTGTATTTTGTGAAAACTTTGACCTTTGATTTAATTATAAAAAGATAAGTTATATACCAAAAAAATAGTATCATTGAAAGCCTCTTTCAAATATGAATCCAACAATATAAGTTTTATGACCTACTATTTATATTTTGTTAGTCAAATTTATAATCAAAGTGGGGCACAAAATACAAAGTGGACCAATAAATCGAGACGGAGATAGTACTTTATCAATGTATACAACATATATAGGCAACTGGAGTTTCCTCCTAGCAAAGCATGGACATTCACAACACAGCCACAATTAGCGAGGGAGAGAAGGAGAATACGCGCCGACATGGGTGGATTGGCACGTCAAAATAAAGAACGTGGGCTGGTGTGAAGAGGCTCTTGAACCATAAACATTTATCAACCAGCTATACTTGTCCATGTACGGGTTGGCTGTGCTCTCCAGCGGGTACTCATCAATGCAGTCTACCTATGCACCTTTTCCCGCCATATCGCGATTCACATCCCACATGCAACTGTTGCACATGAAGCCAGGTCCGAAGGTCACCATGAGCACCCTTCCTCTCATAATGTAAAATATTTTTTGACATTAGTGTGGTGTCAAAAAATGTCTTATATCAAAAAACGTGTTACATTATGAGAGGAGGGAGTACAAAATATATTTCACCAATGTTCAATACGCGAACAAGAACAAGTTGCGACCGACACCACGCTAGTTTACCGGTATTTGTACCCGCAATACTCTCTGGCAGAGAGAAGTTATCCACTGTTCATGCTTTTATTTTTCGGATTATGCTATGCGGCGTCCACGAGTGTTAGAACAGCATGGAGTCGTCATCAGTGTCGTTAATCCAGCTGTATTTGTCCAGGGACGTGTTGGCTGTGCTCTCCATTGGGTATTTGTCAATGGAGTCGGCCCACGCACCCTTGTCCGCCAGATTGCGATTCACATCCCACATGCAAGTGTTGCACTTGAAGCCCGACCCGAAGGTCACCATGAGCATCCTGTCTCCTCTCTTGAGCCTCCCCTTGGCCTCCATGTACGCAAGCACGTACCAGACGCTGCTGGTCGACGTGTTTCCCCAGCGGTGCAGCGTCATCCTCGATGGCTCCACGTCTGTCTCCTTGAGCCCGAAGTTCTTCTTCACGGCGTCGATGACCGCAACCCCGCCTGAGTGGAGGCAGAAATGGTCGACCCCGGTCTTTAAGTTGACATTGATCTTCACTCGCTGGCGGCGCTGCATTTTCTGCCACGTAAAGCTGGCGGCAAGCCGGAGGAGCTCCCTAGCAGGGAGGACGTAAGGGACGAGGCGTTTCAGGTTGGCGGCGAACGCTCGGACGGCAGCCTTTGGGAGGGTCTTGTTGATGCTGAACCCGGTTATGTTGTCTGCGTCCTCGCGCTGAAAGATGGCGGAGTACGCATCGTCGTTGGCGGCCACGTTGGCACGCACGAGGCGACGTAGCTTCATCTTCGCGCGTC
Organism: Triticum aestivum; assembly: GCF_018294505.1. Taxonomy (NCBI): domain Eukaryota; kingdom Viridiplantae; phylum Streptophyta; class Magnoliopsida; order Poales; family Poaceae; genus Triticum; species Triticum aestivum. The sequence continues at coordinate 68,292,064 of NC_057812.1, read as the reverse complement.
CACCCAGCGCGGGGTCGCTGGTGAGCAGCGCCGCTGCCCCGCCGCAGCGGAAAAGGCATAGTCCCAGCATCATGGACCTGTCCGTGCCCTGGTAGTTTCCAGGCGAGAGCACCTCCGTCGACAGCACCAGCGCAAGCACGGGGCGCGGCGACCGTGCCCGCATGACGTTCTGGACGATATCCAAAGAGACGAGCGTGGCGCTGCAGCCCATGCCGGAGACATTGTACGCGGCAACGTCCTCGCGCATTCCGTAGTGGTGCCCGATCCGCGAGGCAAGGCAAGGCTCCGGGTTGAACATGTTGACGTTGACCACGAGCACGTCCACGTCACGGGGGCCGAATCGGGTATTGGCGAAGAGACCGGCGACGGCGTCGATGATGAAGGCGTCCATCTCGTCGAGCGCGTCCTGATGGGTGAGGCACTTCTCGCGGCCGGCCAAGAGACCAAAGGGGAGGTAGGTCTGCTCACCCAGACCGGCGCGAGACGTTAGGCGGAAGAGGTAGCGTAACTCAGAGGCGCCGAGCCGCTTGTTACGCTCGGCCAGTGCGACCCCCATATCCGTCGTCACCTTGCGGTCGTCTGGTGGTTTGTAGCAGACGTAATCGAGGAGGTAGCACTGTGAACACCGGCGACGGGAGGCGGCCGTCCAGGCCAGATAGGTCAAGGCAATGGCCATGGCCGCCAGCAGGACGGGGATTACGAGGAGCTCCATATCAGCTGGATGATGATGCACACCTTAATTTGGCTCCTGAGAACCGATTGAGTGGCCTACATATACTGTGAAGTTGCGAGCGACCAGGCAGCAGCCAAGGGAAGCTGGATGTTCTTGGAGTGCACTAACTGTTCTCTTGCTAACTACTAACTGATATTATGCTTTCTTGTACGAAAGGATGACACTGTGCCAATGAGACCACCGATGTCGACCCATGGGATTGGCTAGTTTGGTCCACAAGCATCTGTGTAATCTTGTACGTGAGAGACATCTATAAAGATACTAAGCTCCCATGATTTGAAGCGCTCCGGTGCATCGGGGTTTGTGGGGTCATTATGGGACCCGCATGTAAGTTTGTCTGTTGCTTAGTTTTATTTTCCCTCCTCTCTTTATTTTCTTATACATGTTTTAATTATGAGTGCTTATTAAAATTTGCAAACATTAAAAATAAAATAAAATAATAATTTATATTTTTAGCTTCATTAATATTTATTACATTCATGAGTATTTTGAAGTTCATGGGTATTTTTAAAGTTTCCGTATATTTTTAAAATCTGAAACTTGTTTAATTTGCAAATGTTTTTTAATCCATGAATATATTTTAAACTCATAAACATTTTTTACAATTCATAGTTTTGTGAATTCACATATTTTTTAAAATCCTTGGACATATTTTAACTAAACTAACATATTTATTTAAAAAAATAGTCCATTTTTCTGAGCGAGCAGTGGAGCGAGTGGAAAAAAGCTCATCGACTGCGAGGAATAGGGAGTCAAACTAAGAGAGCGAGAGCTCGTGGGCCGATCCATGTGAGAGTTATAGCAGCAATTCCATGATTTTAGCGTGGATAGGACCTCTCAAGAGGTTCAAACGACCACCACCAACTGGTACCGAGACCGACACGTGTAAAGACACCACAACTGACACACCAAAAAACTTCATTCTCCTCTAGGAAATATTGTCTCCAACAAAAACCCGACATGATATACAAATGAAAAAACACCTTCATAATGTAACTAAAACACAAGACAACATTGATAAAATCCAAATAAAACAACCGACTATGGCACACTACTAGATATAGAAGAATTAATCCCATGAGTGAAGAACGGCGTGGCGAAGCGCACGTTAGCCTCTAGTCTGTCTAATCTCGGTTGACATGAGAATCTAGCATGCAACACATATTAGTGCATTCCAATTGAGTTTTTTATGCCAACAAATTAATTTGTGACATGTTCAACTTTTTAAAATCAATCCTTTTATTTATTTATTTCTGCAGAAATTCCCAAATGCTTTATTAAATTGTAAGAAATAAATCTATATTCCATGCAATATCCGTAGATTAAACTTTCAATTCCACAGCAATGCAGGGAGTACCAATTAGTTTTCCATGGAATGCATAGCCTAGAAAAACACACTCGGCGGTTTTTGGTCCAAGTTCATGCTTCATGTGAATTGCCACATTGACTTCCACCAAACAAGCTCAAGAGAGTTTTAGTATTTTCTTTTCCCATTCCTCAAATGGACTAATATCTTTATTCTTTGTGGGAACTCTGTTAATGACATGCCTTGCAGTCATTAAACTCTCCCCCATCATTCCTTTGAAATATCTGTTGTGTCTAACATGGTGTTAACCAAGTCTTTAGAGTGTGTTTCTTTCGCTCGGCAATCCCATTTGACTGAGAGAACAAGGAGGTGTACTCTCATGGATATATCATGTTCTTCGAAGAAGAAATTAAACTCATTGGAAACTACACTTCACCATGATCGGACCTAAGCACACATAGTTGGCTGGTATATTCAAAACCTTATGTCCCCCTCAATATTTATTTTCGTACGTCCGCATAGAAATTCTGAAACGAGAGTGCTCCTACAGCGCGATGTGAAAAACATGGGCTACACAGATGTGCACATGATAATAACTTGTGAAATAGTTAGCTTGACATGCAATTAAGGAACAATACTACATCGTACTATCATTGCCTGTGCACTATTGGGCAGTAATCTACTCAATAATACTACATGGTACTATCATTGACTAAGAGGCTATGACATTAAGTATTTCTCCCACGATTTTATTACACTAAGAAAGATTTTGAGTGCAAAGAAATGTTCGTCGAGATAAGATGCCAGGACATGGGCAGTTGACACTTGCACAGTTAGAGGCTTTAGTTTTGCAAGTCTTCTGAAGTACGTCAACATTACAAAGTATAGCATATGCCCTTGCAGGAAAATATCCCACCGTTGCCGTTCCCTCCTATATATATATCCTCCTCGGCCACCTCTACATGCACGTACACCAAACAACCCAACACCATGAGCTTGCTCTCTCATCTCAAGAGCCTCAGATTTCTATGCCACCGCGCTCTCAACACCTTCCTCCTGCGAATTGTCACCACGATGACACTTGCAGCTGGCGTCCTCAAGAAAGTTGCACCATGGCTAGCTGCTTCACTTGAGACCGTGCCCCAACATAGGACCGTATGTCCCATCCACCTACTCTTTGCCGTCATTCTATTGGTCATCACGACTAACGTCTGCCTTGCACTCCGTCGTAGAGCTGTATACCTTGTTGACTATGCTTGCTTCCGACCAAGCTCCAACTTAAGACTCACAAAGGCAACCTTCCTCGAGCATGCACGTCTCTCGCCTTTGTTTGATGATTCCACCATAAACTTCATTGCTACTATTCTTAAGCGCTCAGGCATGAGCGATCAGACATGTGCCCCGCCTGCAATTCACTATATACAGCCATGTTGTGGGCTTGATGAAGCATGTGCCGAAGTAGAGTTGGTTGTCTTCTCCGTGATCGATGTGAAAGTAATTGGGAACCGTAGAACCCTTCGTCTGGGCCGCATTGTATTATATACGAGACATGTCGTGGCTTACAAGGTAGGGATCGATCGAAAGAAAGATCATAACCCAATCGGTTACAGAGAGAGAGATAACAGAAGAAGAGATAAGAGAGAAAGATTACAAAGTTTAAACTACTTCTCCTATCTCTACACAACTTATTCTAACATTTCCCCTTAATCTGAGCCGAATGAACTTTACCAAGGTTAATATTGTGCTTGAACTCATTCAACCTTCCTGTAGTAAGAGGTTTTGTGAAGCCATCAGCAAGTTGATCATCAGTTGGTATAAAACGAATATCAAGTAGCTTTCGAGCTACTCTTTCTCTGACAAAGTGAAAATCAACTTCAATATGTTTGCTTCGTGCATGGAAAACAGGATTAACTAAGAGATAGGTTGCACCAATGTTATCACGCCATAATCTCGCAGCCCGTGGAGCCTTGATTCCAAGTTCATATAGCAGAGTCTGTATCCATATTACCTCAGTTGTAGCATTAGCCAGAGCTTTATACTCAGCTTCTGTACTTGACCTAGAGATAGTGGCCTATTTTCTTGCACTCCATGACACAAGATTTGTTCCCAGAAATACAGCAAAACCACATGTGGACTTTCTGTCATCAGGACACACTGCCCAGTCTGCATCAGAATATGCAGTAACAAGCAGAGACAGTGACCTGCTAATCTGAAGTCCAAGACCTTCTGAATATTTAAGATATCTTAAAATCCTTTTTGACTGTAGTCCAATGAGTTGTTCTAGGTGCATGTAAATATTGAAAAACCTTATTGACAGAGTAAGAAATATCAGGACGGGTAAGAGTCAAATATTGTAAAGCACCAACAACACTTCTGTATTTTGTTGCATCTTCTGGTCCAAGTGCTTCTCCACTTTCAACTGTAAGTTTCTCTGAAGTTGAAATTGGTGTACTCACAGGTTTGCAATTTTCCAATCCTACTCTCCTGAGTATGTCAGTGGTGTACTTTTCTTGTGTAAGAAGTATACCATCATTTATCTGATTAACTTCTATGCCAAGAAAGTAATGAAGATCACCTAAGTCCTTGAGAGAAAATTCCAACTTCAAATCTTTAAGCAAACAAGTGGTAGCATGTGCACTTGAACTAGCAACAATTATATCATCAACATAGACAAGCACAAATATAGTGATCTTATCTTTATGATAAAAGAACAATGAGGTATCTGCTTTAGATGGTGTAAACCCAAGTTGTTATAATTGCATGTTCAATCTTGAGTACCAAGCTCTCGGGGCCTGTTTCAAACCATACAAAACTTTATCCAACTTACATACATAGTGTGGTGCACTTTGGTCCTCATATCCTGGTGGTTGCCACATGAACACTTCTTCCTCAAGAACACCATGAAGAAACGCGTTCTGAACATCTAGCTGGCCTAAGCTCCAACCTCTGAAAACAACAATCACTAGTAGAAAAAGGGTCAAATGCGAAGCACATTAGTGCCGGCACTAATGTGTGCATTAGTGCCGGTTCCAACGGCTAGCCGGCCGCTCTCATTAGTACCGGTTCGTGGCGAACCTTTAGCACCGGTTCATGCCACGAACCGGTACTAAAGTGAGTGGTGGCAGGATGTTGTCAGTCCGGGGCCCCTCCAGCACCTTTAATACCGGGTCGTATCACGAACCGGTACTAAAGGTCGTCCTACATAGACCCTTCGTCCACCCGAGCTCGCTCTGTTCTTCCCCTTTCCTCTCTCCTCTCTGTTCTTTTCCCTCTTCCTCTCAATCTCATCACACATTTTGCCCAAAATTTGTCAAGATTTGAAGGCCCCCATCCATTCAAATGATCACAAAGGTTAGCAACTTTGTCCTTTCATCTCTCATTGCTAGATTAGCTCGTGCAATGCTTTATATAGTGATTGATTTTTGAGTTTAGTAATTTGGGAGGAATTATATATATGTGCTAGTATTTGATTTATATGCAATTTGAGGTCAAAAATAACACTTAGTTTGCATATGTAGGTGTGGTTTACTTAGTACCTTCTAAATCTCCGTCGTAACCACCGTCAATCGCTCGCAACGTCCCGTTGCCGGCACCACCTTGTGGTGAGCCTCTTGTTCATGAAGTTTTATATAAAAAATTGATGTTTGTGTGATTTGGATATATAGTTACTCGTATAATTATCTTACCCATACGTTGTTTGTTATACATAGTGCCATGGTTTTGATATCCGTCCCCGTCGGCCCTTGTCCGGGTTATGATTCGGATGTGGTATATTCTCTTTTAAAACTATTCATTGCATTTCGTGTTTATGACAAATTATGCCCATCAAGTTGACATAGATATTTGTATGTAGGAGGTAGTTGAACCGAAAATTCCAACCGACCCTATTGTCGAGAGGTTAAATTTAGTTGAAAGAGAAAACGAGGATTTGAAGGAAAAAATGAAAAGAATTGAGGGGGAGAAGATGGAATTGGAGTTGCATGTTGTCGATGTCGTCGATGATCACAAGATTAAGATGGAGAAAATGCGCTTGAAGATTAGAAAGATTAGAAAATGTGCCATTCATAGTGAGGCTTGGTATCATTATGCTGTTGGATCAATTGTTACCTTAGTTGCGATCTTGATCGCATTTGTTGTTGCATTTAAATTATTTAGCTAGAGAGTTATTTGTTTGTTGCATTTAAGTGTTGTATGATCTTTATGTATGAACTTTATGTATTGTATTAATTTGGTGTTTTCGGTGCTGTGTATTGAAGATGAGCCGGCAATGGATGTACGATGACCGATGCTCTCCCGAGTTCATTAATGGTGTGCGTGCTTTTCTGCTTGCGGCTGAGGCAAACAAGTGGGCGGATGGTTTTATGCCTTGTCCATGTGCTGGCTGTAAGAATGGTCACAATTACTCTACGTCAAGAACCATTCACGTCCACCTGTTTGAGTCTGGTTTCATGCCCCACTATAATGTTTGGACCAAGCATGGAGAAAGAGGGGTTATGATGGAAGACAATGAAGAAGAAGAGGACGACGACAGCTATCCTGGCCATGGGTTCCCTGAATACGATGATACAACAATGAGGGAAGAAGTTGAGCCGGTAATGCGGGAAGAAGCTGAGCGGGCAATGCGGGAAGAAGCTAAAGAAGAGGCATCGGATGAGCCCGTTGATGATCTAGGTCGGGCCATTGCCAATGCAAAGAGAAACCGCGGAAGTGATTTGGAGAAGAAGAAGTTGCAGCGCATGTTAGAGGATCACAAAAAATTGTTGTACCCGAATTGCGTAGGTGACAAGAAAAAGCTGGGCACCACACTGGAATTGCTACAATGGAAGGCAGAGAATGGTGTATCTGACAGGGGATTTGGAAAGTTGCTGGTAATGATAAAGAATATACTTCCAAAGGACAACGAATTGCCCGAGAGTACGTACGAAGCAAAGAAGGCTGTCTGCCCTCTAGGGTTAGAGGTGCAGAAGATACATGCATGCCCTAATGATTGCATCCTCTACCACGGTGAGTACGAGGATTTGAACGCTTGCCCAGTATGCGGTGCATTGCGCTATAAGATCAGTCGCGATGACCCTGGTGATGTCGAGGGCGAGCGCCCTAGGAAGAAGATTCCTGCCAAGGTGATGTGGTATGCTCCTATAATACCACGCTTGAAACGTTTGTTCCAAAACAAAAAGCATGCCAAGGCGATGCGATGGCACAGAGAAGACCGTAAGAAAGACGGAAAGTTGAGAGTACCCGCTGACGGGTCGCAGTGGAGAAAAATCAGAAGTAAGTACGGGAAGGAGTTTGCAGATGACGCAAGGAACGTATGGTTTGGTCTAAGCGCAAATGGCATTAATCCTTTTGGGGAGCAGAGCAGCAACCATAGCACCTGGCATGTGACTCTATGTTTGTATAACCTTCCTCCTTAGTTGTGCATGAAGCGGAAGTTCATTATGATGCCAGTGCTCATCCAAGGCCCTAAGCAACCCGGCAACAACATTGATGTGTACCTAAGGCCATTAGTTGAAGAACTCTTACAACTGTGGAATGGAACAGGTGTACGTGTGTGGGATGAGCACATGGGGGAAGAATTTGACCTAAAGGTGTTGTTGTTCGTGACCATCAATGATTGGCCTGCTCTCAGTAACCTTTCAGGACAGACAAACAAGGGATACCGCGCATGCACGCACTGTTTGGACGATACCGACAGTATATATTTGGCTAATTGTAAGAAGAATGTGTACCTGGGACACCGTCGATTTCTTCCGAGCAGGGAATCCCGTAAGAAAGAAGGCAAGAATTTCAAAGGTGAGGCGGATCACCGGACGAAGCCTCGCCACCGTACTGGTGCTGATGTACATGATATGGTCAAGGATTTGAAGGTGGTCTTTGGAAAGGGTCCTGGTGGACAACCCGTTCCGAATGACGCTGACGGACACGCACCCATGTGGAAGAAGAAATCTATATTTTGGGACCTGCCCTATTGGAAAGACCTAGAGGTCCACTCCGCAATCGACATGATGCACGTGACGAAGAATCTTTGTGTGACCCTGCTTGGCTTCTTGGGCGTGTATGGGAAGACAAAAGATACACCTGAGGCATGGGAGGACTAGCAACGTATGCACGGAAAAGACGGCATACATCAGGGTCATGGACTGGAACGCTCTTACCAAAGAAGAGAAGGAAATCTTCTTTGAATGCCTGCTCAGTATTAAGGTACCATCTGGCTTCTCGTCGAATATAAAGGAAATAATAAACATGGCACATAAAAAGTTCCAGAACCTAAAGTCTCATGATTGCCACATGATTATGACGCAACTGCTTCCGGTTGCATTGAGGGGGCTTCTACCGGAAAACGTTCGATTAGCCATTGTGAAGCTATGTGCATTTCTCAATGCAATCTCTCAGAAGGTAATCGATCCAGAAATCATACCAAGGTTAGAGAATGATTTGGTACAATGTCTTGTCAGTTTCGAGTTGGTGTTCCCACCATCCTTCTTCAACATCATGACACACGTCCTAGTTCACCTATGTGAAGAGATTAATGTTTTGTGTCCTGTATTTCTACACAATATGTTCCCCTTTAAGAGGTTCATGGGAGTCTTAAAGAAATATATTCATAACCGTGCTAGGCCAGAAGGAAGCATCTCCAAGGGCCATGAAAATGAGGAGGTCATTGAGTTTTGTATTGACTTTATTCCTGACCTTAAGCCGATTGGTGTTCCTGAATCGCGGCATAAGGGCAGACTGGATGGAAAAGGCACGCTAGGAGGGGAACAAATAATATGTATAGACGGACATTCTCTCACTGAAGCACACTACACAGTTCTACAGAATTCCGCCTTGGTGGCTCCGTATATGGATGAACACAAGAATTCGCTACGCTCCAAACACCCGGAGCGGTCTGATAACTAGATTACACGTGAACAAATCAGGAGTTTCGCCAGCTGGTTGCAGACACGTACCATGCATGACGCCTCTATTGAAGATGACTTGTACTTGCTGTCTCAGTTACCATCTTCGAATATAATGACTTTCAAAGGGTACAAGATAAATGGTAATACATTTTACACGATCGCCCAAGATAAGAAGAGCGCCAACCAAAACAGTGGTGTCCGCTTTGATGCAGAAACCAAGACAGGAAAGTAAACATATTATGGTTATATACAGGACATATGGGAACTTGATTATCGACGTGGTTTGAAGGTCCCTTTGTTTCGGTGCAAATGGGTCAATATGACACGAGGCGGGGTAACGGAAGACCCGCAGTACAGAATGACAACAGTGGATCTCAACAATCTTGGGTATGCAGACGAACCATTCGTCCTAGCCAATGATGTGGCACAGATTTTCTATGTGAAGGACATGTCTACCAAGTCGAGAAAAAGAAAAGATAAGGAAGCGAATACATCGTACGATGAGTCAAAGCGGCACATAGTTATTTCTAGGAAGAGAAACATCGTGGGAGTGGATGACAAGACAAACATGTCAGGAGATTATGAAAAGTTTGATGAAATTGCTCCATTCACAGTGAATGTTGACCCGAGCATCCAGTTAAATGATGAAAATTTTCCATGGCTACGGCGCAAAGGGACACACGCGAAGAAAAAGTTTCACACCCAAAGATCTGGGATGTGATCGGCTTCACTATCATCACTTTCTTCTGTGTTTCACACCCCGGAGGGAATCTTTGTAATAGTTAGGGTAGCTAGTTATGTGTTTTGGCATTTGAAACGCGAAGAAATTTTATGTGCAAGCAAATTCTTTCATGCATTTACTGATTTTTTCAGCTAAATGACCCTGAAATTGAAAAGCATTTCAAATGAACTCAGAAAAGGTTGAAAGTTGGCATGGTATCATAATTTCACCCACATAGCATGTGCAAAAAAGTAGAGAGGGTTACCGCAAAAACTGGATGCACTTCGTGTACAAAATGGACAATCTCTTTCGAAGTATCAGGGTTTCGGACAAAAACTCATCCGTTACAAAGGCATTTCATTTTTTAAATAACCTAAGCATTACCAAATTTAATATAATGATAAAACACACTAATACTAAACATAAGAAAAAAGAATCACTGAAAAAACTATTTTCAAAGTTAAGTTATTCACAAACTAGTGATTCACAATAATTTCAAATAATTCAAAATTTAAACTATTCAAATTTGTAAACTACCAGTACTAACAGAAAGTATGTAATTTTTTGTACCTAAAGCAAAAATATTCACAAAGAAACTCTAAATACAGAAAAAAAAAACAACTCAAAAATAAATAAATAAAACAAAAATAAATAAAGCAAAAAATAAGAAAAAAAGCCCACCTACTGGGCCACAGCGGCCTGCATACGACTAGAAAACCAAATTCTAGTTGGGCCAGGATGCAGGCCCGCTAGCCCAGTAGGCCCAATAGGGCATCACAGCAGAGGTAGGCCCAGAAGGCCTGCTTAAGAGAGCAGCTCGAGACAGCAGCGACGGCGGGGCTTATAAGCAGGTGTGAGTGCCCCTCGGCTAGCGAGGTGGGACTAAACTTCTGCGCCCCTCGCCTGGCAGCGCACACCCTTTAGTACCGGGTCGTGGCTCCAACCGATACTAAAGGGGGGGCCTTTAGTACCGGTTGGTGCCACGACCCGGTACTAAAGGGGGTGCGGTTCCCACCGCTTCGCCTGGCCAAAACAGACCTTTAGTATCGGTTGGTGGCTCCAACCGGTACTAAAGGTGTCCCCTATATAAGAAAACACTTCGAAAAAATTTAGTTTCTCATCTCCCACTTCTCTCTGCCGCCGCCCCGTCCGGCGTCGTTGCCGCCCCTGTCGCGCCGTCCCCGTCGACTCCGCGACGCCCCCGTCCTCGTCGCATCGTTCCCATCGACTCCGCGGCGCCCCCGTCGCCGGCCTGTCCCGGTCGCCGCACCGGCCCGTCGCCGTCCCCTCGCCTCGCCACCGTCGCCTTGGATCGCGACCTCGCCTCACCGTCGCCGTCGCCGTCGCCTCGACCTCGCCCGCGCGCGCTGTGAGCCCCTCCCCCGGCCCCTCTCCTCCCTCCAATCGACCAAAGCCACCGCGCGCCAACGCCGGCCGTAGCGCACACACACGCGCGCGCACACACACACACACTACATACACACACACACACACACACACACACACACACGCACGCACTACACGCGCACACACGCAATTTTTCTGTTTTTAGTTTTTAGTTTTTTCTGTTTTTCTGTTTTTCATACAAAGTTTTAGATGAATTAATTAATTAGATTAGATTAATGTCAAATAGTATATAGAAATGTTAGTTATAATATATATAATGTCAAAGGTTTTTTCTGTTTTTTATACAAATGGTATAGAAATGTTAGTTATATAGAAATGTTAGAAATTTTGGAAATGTTAGTTTTAGCTAGATGAATTAGATTAATTTCAAATTGTTAGACGATGATCGATGTTTTTTCTGTTTCTTATATTTTTAGTTATAAAATTTAGAATTTGCATATATGAAATCACAATCCATCATTTAAAAAATGTTACTTTACTTTTGCGGCATATAGTATTTGTTGTCGACGATGCCCGACCCGCATCCTCCCCGTCGACCCGTTCGCGACGACGTCCTGCTTCAAAGGACCCATGTCCGGGACTGGGCTCCGCCGGGCTGGCACTGGGAGGTGCTACCTTCAGGGGCGCGACGCTTGGTGAGGAACCCGGCCCCGGGTCCCGTCGTCGACCCTCATCTCCTTTGGTGGCGTTCGCGTGGGCCACTTTCGGTGCGGAGGGAGCCAGCCCTGCCGGAGGTGGTACGTCGCCGTGTCAGGGAGGAGGACGAGCACGTCCATCGCTACATGGCTGCTATGGACGTCAGGTTCTCCAATACCTGGCAGGTTCTTTGGGGAGATCACCCGAGCTATGATCCAGTGATGGTTCCTTCACTTTGGTTGTCCACTGCCTAGATTACTCTCTAGTATTCGATCTTTATTAGCTAGCTAGCTAGCTAGTGATGTATTCGATATATAATATTCGAGATGATTTATTCGAGATTATATATATTATTCGAGACGATGTATTCGAGATTATGTCTATTATTTGAGATGACGTATTCGAGATTATATTCGATGATGCTTATTATGTACTATGATTGATTCAGTTTTTCCTTATTAATTGATTGCATCCATGCATTGTAATTTGAATATATTTCTTTTGGATTAGTTAAACAAAACCTATGGCGGACAATACCGGCAGAGAGGGAGAAGAGGCCCTGTTCAATATCATACGCAATCCTCGCGGGCCAGATGATGATCAGAAAGAAGAAGATTATGACGGCTCCGAATATCTAAACAACACCGGGGAGGGTGATATGATATTCGATCGCGACGACCGAATTGATGAAGTCATGAACTATGAACATGACGAAGAAAATGTTGATCTTGAAACAACAAAGACCGGCGAGGTATATATATTTATATAAGCAGGCATCTGGTGATCATCACATGTTTTAAATGACTTGAAGATATATTAACGAATCGATCTTTCTTCTTTCAGCCATCCGGATCGAGCAAATCTTCAGGCAACAGGAAACGAGGCCCGAACAAAAAGTTGAAGGAGGGCGTAAAGTACAATATCGAGGCCATCAAACCTAATGGCGAACCATTAGCGCCTAAGAAGATTGCGGACAAGTTCATTCGTCAGTGCGGAGTTCTTGTGAAGGACCAACTCCCGATCTCCCTTCAAGAATGGAGAGAGCCAGCAAAGCCACGTCCAGGAGTTACTTTTGTCGACGACAGACAAAAACTTCTGCTTTGGGAAACGCTCATGGAACATTTCACCCTACCAGATCATTTCACAGATGCAGATGTGGAGAAAGTCAAGGACGCTGCTCTTAGGAAGATGGCGGTTGCATTCAAGAACCACAAGATCCGTGAATGGGCCAAGTACGTCAAGGGAGGAAGGAAGACTCCAGTATTCGAGGGAACACTAGAGAAGCAAAGTGCTCATTGGGACGATTTCGTGAAATTCAAGGATTCGGAATTATCTAAGGAACGGTCGAGAATAAACAAGGCCAATGCCGCAAAAAAGGATAAGTTCCATAAGCTGGGGCCAGGTGGCTATGCGGTGGGAATGCCTAAGTGGGATAAGTCCGAGAAAGAGATGGAGGATGCAGGTGTCACTCCAGAAACATTGAGCTGCCCCCCCAGGTGCAGGACTTGGTTCTATGCGCATGGGGGGGGGGAGTTGGACCCGAAGACAGGCAAAGTTTCGAAGAAGGCATGTCTGGACGGAGCCGAAGATAAGCTACTTGTTGCAATAGAAGAGGCTCGATCGGGGGTGTTCGAGCCCAACAGAGAGAACAACGAGCTTACACGTGCCCTGGGAAATCCTGAACACCCGGGAAGAACACGAGGCATGGGCGCTATTCCGTGGTATGAGGGGTTTTCGGACTGGAACGCCGACTACAGAACCCGTGCGAGAAAGAAGATTGCGGAGGAGAAGAAGAGGAAGATGGAGGAGGAGCAGAGGAAGCTAGACTATGAACGCCTTCAAGGCCTAGAATCAGCGCACGCGGACTTGGCAGTCAAATTCCAGCGGCAGCAGGAGCAGATCGACTCACTTAGCCAGCAAAGGGGGTCTCAGCAGCTAGCGGATGATCCACCATTGGATAGCACCGTCCCATCCATGCCGAGAAGCAGCGTGGGTTCCGCCCCGGGCGACGCATTGCTGGATAGCTACCCAGTGGATGACATCATGGAGAACACTAATTGCGAGCTACACTTCAAAATGAAGAACATATCCATGAAGGTGGCGGACGCCCTTGCTTTTACAAATCCCCCCGAGGCAACCTTCCATTGCAACCCGATTCCAGCGGGCTATGCTCGTGTCTTGGTTGATGAGGTGGTGGACCAATATTCGGGGCTAGAGCTTGACATTCCTGGAGGTGAAGATGAGCACACACTGGGAGAGGCCAGCCATCGTATCATCCTATGGAGAAAGGATTGCATCATCTTTCGAAGGCCAGCGACACCGCGTCATCCGACTCCTCGTCGAAGTCCGCCACCGAGTCAGCAGACTCCCGCTCCTCCAAGTCCACCAACGCGTCAGGCCACTCCTCCTCCAAGTCCGGCACAGCTTCAGGCCACTCCTCCTCCTCCAAGTTTGGCAAAGCGTCAAGCCACTCCTCCTCCAAGTCTGGCACAGCTTCAGGCCACTCCTCCTCCTCCAACTCAGCCACGTCAGCCGTCTTCGCCGCCTCAGCAATCACGGAAGAGAGCCGCCTCAGCTATGGTGCATAGCAGTACAAGTCGAGGTAGTACTGGAGGTACAGGCGGAGGCAAGCAATTTCAATATGGTCCAAGCCTCACGCCTCTTCCGCAGAGGCCTTACGACAAGTCCGAGGAGGAAAACGTAGCCATATCGAAGGCCGGGGTGGAAGCCCATTTTGCACCGAAACCGCCACCGCCGCCAAGGGAGAAAGTGTCTGTGGAAAAGATTGACCACTTCATTCGTATGGCTAGAGCACCAGCTCCCAAGCCTGTTGACACAGACTATGAGCGCCACATCAAGAAGTTAAATCGAGCACGTCTACAGAAAGAGGCGAGCTCGAGCTCGAGCAAATCAGCTGGCAAAAGGAGCGGTAAAACCGTTCCCCAGCTGGAAGAACAGGCAGTGCAATCAATCCCCCCGCTTGTTGTGCCAACAACACATGAGAGTAGGCACGCCCAATATTATTATGGGCAAACCGTTAACGTTCCCGGGCTAGGCGATGTGGTAATAACCGAGAAGCATATTGAGCAGGCTGAAACGATCATGATCACTGTTGGACAACTCCTCGATATCGAGCCCATGTCTCCGACTAGAGAGGAGGAAATAAAATGGAAATATGTCCGGGGCCAACCTTTGGTCGAGCCAGACGAGGTCAAGAACCTCCCAACGAGAATGTATGAATTGCATCAATGGTACATGGACATTACCAAGATTTCCAATCGAGAGTCCCTCATGGTGAATGTCAAGAAGGATCATTACTACCATGAGAAAGCTGTGACCGTTGAGTATTCAGAACTATTTCAGCTATACAATCAAGACGCACTCGACAAATCTATCATCAGTTGCTATTGTCTGTAAGTGATTTCTTTCTGTAATTTAAGTCTCAAGCTAACTGTAGTGATCATTTTGATCAATCATTACCTCTAATTATCCTCACTATATTCTTTTCTGTGGTATTATGCAGGATGAAGATTTATGAAATGAGAAAAGGTGGATGCTATGGCATTGGGTTCGTTGACCCAAATACCATTAATGAATACACATGGAAATTAGATCCATATTACGAAATATAATGAAGATATACTACTTCCTTACAACTTCGAGTGAGTCACACTGTCTTGTACTACAAATTCTGTTTTTGCCTACTAGCTAGCTACATGTTTTTGCTTACATATGCCCGCTTAATTAAGACATGCAAACGTGTGTGCATGCAGATTTCACTGGATCTTGTTAATCATTAAAGTTGATGAAGGAATAGTTGAAGTACTAGACTCACTACTTAAGAAAGCAAGTGACTACACCATCGTGAAGGGGATAGTCAACAGGTAATTTCAATCATTATTAACTATATCTCGGCCTATTTAATTAGTTCGTCATTTCTTGATAACAACTATTTAATAACCCATTTATTCATTTTCTTTATCGGCGGGCAGGGCTTGGGCAAAGTTCATTAGGGCCACTCCAGGCCCATGGAAACAAAATCTGAAATGGTATCGACCCCAGGTAAGTAATTAAGTAGTACTAGCTAGTTGTCATCTCTTTAATTATCGTGCTTGATTAATTATTATCTGATCAAATTCCATTCTTGTAAAGGCTCTGAAGCAGGCGCTGGGAAATAATTTGTGTGCATACTATGTTTGCGAGAACATTCGCATGATGGCGTCCGAAAGGAGCAGATCTCAAAGACAGGAGTGGGTACGTTTGTCAGAACACTATTCACAATTTTTACACCATTATCGATATCTAGTCACACAACTAATACACATGCATATTAATCTCTTTCTTAACAGTTTAAAGAGGTGCGGGAGAAGCTCCTAACAGAGGACCGCATAGAAGCAATTCAAGAGGAAATAGCGGGATTTTTGCTCGACCAGGTCATAGATCCCAAAGGAGAATACTATTACCCGCTACTGCCCCATGAACCACTTCCAATTGTTATCGTGCACCGAAGGCACCAATTAGGCTAATGCCACTGGCTCCGAAGGCACCAATTAGGAGAAATTGTATATATATATATATATATATATATACATGTGTGTATATATGTGTGAATTAATTAATGGTGGTTGTGAGACATTCGATGATATATATATATATATATATATATATATTATGATCGATTCTACTAGAAATTCTATTTATATATATGCATAACGTGTACAATATGTAGCATCGTAAAATACCAGCAAACGAAAAAGAATTAAATGAAAAACACAAAATTAAATGAAAAAGAAATCATAAACCCAAAACCCTCCCAACCTTTTAATACCGGTTGGTGACACCAACCGGTACTAAAGGGCTCCCTGCCCTCGAAGCTGGCTCGTGCCATGTGGTTGCCCTTTAGCACCGGTTCATGCTGAACCGGTACTAAGGAGGGGCCTTTAGTGCCTACACTTTAGCGCCGGTTATCAAACCGGCACTAAAGGGCCGTACAAACCGGTGCTATTGCCCGGTTCTGCACTAGTGAATAGATAGTACAAGTCGAATAGTAGCCGACTTAACAACAGGACTAAATGTATCTTCATAATCAATACCAAACCTCTGTTTGAAACCTTTGGCAACTAGTCTAGCCTTGTATCTGTCTATGCTTCCATCATATTTTCTCTTTATCTTGTATACCCATTTACAATCTATGACATTTTGACCCTGCCTTGGTGTTACTAAATGTCATGTTTTATTTTTTTCATGAGTGCATGATATTCGTGGTCCATAGCTTCTTTCCACTCTGTATGTGCAAGAGCATCGTGCAAATGAGTTGGTTCACCAACACTACTGAGAAAAAGCACGCTTTACTCTGTCATACCTGACTATACCGTCGGTGTATTCTTTTTCCTTGATAATACCTGACTGTGATCTAGTGTGCCGGCGAGGGGGTTGATGAGCTTCTGGTGCTGTAGACGTTGTAGGCGTAGAAGATCCCAATGTAGCAGAGGCTGTAGAGTCCGGTGTAGAAGATCCTGGCTCCTGATCCGAGGAGGATAGCCGCGTAGGATCTGCAGAGGATCCTGGCTCGTGATCCAAGGGCGATCCTGGCCCCGCGGGCTCCCCGCTATCTCCCGCGCGTGGGCTGGTGCATGGGCTGGCGCATGGGCTGGCGGGGTCCACCCGATGCGGGCTGTCGGCCACAACCGCCTCAGGACTGGAGGCATCCGCGCTGGCATCCGCCTGATTGGCTGCATGCCGATCCACTTCAGTGTTGGGGAACGTAGTAATTTCAAAAAAATTCCTACGCACACGCAAGATCATGGTGATGCATAGCAACGAGAGGGGAGAGTGTCGTCCATGTACCCTCGTAGACCATAAGCGGAAGCGTTATGAGAACGCGGTTCATGTAGTCGTACGTCTTCACGATCCGACCGATCCAAGTACCAAACATACGGCACCTCCGAGTTCAGCACACGTTCAGCTCGGTGACGTCCCATGAACTCTGATCCAGCAGAGCTTCGAGGGAGAGTTCCATCAGCACAACGGTGTGATGACGGTGATGATGATGTTACCGACGCAAGGCTTCGCGTAAGCATCGCTACGATATGACCGAGGTGGGTTATGGTGGAGGGGGGCACCGCACATGGCTAAAAGATCAACTGATCAACTTGTGTGTCCATGGGGTGCCCCCCTCCCCCGAATATAAAGGAGTGGAGGAGGGGGAGGGCCGGCCCTCTACTATGGCGCGCCCTCGGGAGTCCTACTCCCACCGGGAATAGGATTCCTCCCCTTCCATGTAGTAGGAGTAGGAGAGAAGGAAAAGGAAAAGAGAAGAGAAGGAAGGAGGGGGCGCCGCCCCTCCCCTTAGTCCAATTCAGACTAGGCCTTGGGGGGCGTGCAGCCTCCCCTCTCTCTTTCCCCTAAAGCCCAATACGGCCCATATACTCCCCGGCGAATTCCCGTAACTCTCCGGTACTCCGATAAATACCCGAACCACTCAAAACCTTTTCGATGTCCGAATATAGCCTTTCAATATATCGATCTTTATGTCTCGAACATTTCGAGACTCCTCATCATGTCTCTGATCTCATCTGGGACTCCGAACAACCTTTGGTACATCAAAACACATAAACTCATAATACCGATCGTCACCGAACGTTAAGCATGCGGACCCTACAGGTTCGAGAACTATGTAGACATGACCAAGACTCATCTCCGGTCAATAACCAATAGCGGAACCTGGATGCTCATATTGGCTCCTACATATTCTACGAAGATCTTTATCGGTCAAACCGCATAACGGTATACGTTGTTCCCTTTGTCATCGGTATGTTACTTGCCCGAGATTCGATCGTCGGTATCTTAATACCTAGTTCAATCTCGTTACCGACAAGTCTCTTTACTTGTTCTGTAATGCATCATCCCGCAACTAACTCATTAGTCACATTGCTTGCAAGGGTTATAGTGATGTGCATTATCGAGAGGGCCCAGAGATACCTCTCCGACAATCGGAGTGACAAATCCTAATCTCGATCTATGCCAACTCAACTAGTACCTTCGGAGACACCTGTAGAGCACCTTTATAATCACTCAGTTACGTTGTGACGTTTGGTAGCACACAAAGTGTTCCTGTGGTATTTGGGGGTTGCATAATCTCATAGTCAGAGGAACATGTATAAGTCATGAAGATAGCAGTAGCAACAAACTAAACGATCATCGTGCTAAGCTAACGGAATGGGTCAAGTCAATCACATCATTCTCTAATGATGTGATCCCGTTAATCAAATGACAACTCATGTCTATGGCTAGGAAACTTAACCATCTTTGATTCAAAGAGCTAGTCAAGTAAAGGCATACTAGTGACACTTTGTTTGTCTATGTATTCATACATGTACTAAGTTTCTGGTTAATACAATTCAAACATGAATAATAAACATCTATTATCTATCTATCTATTATCTATTATCTATTATTTATTTTATTAAAATGGTAGAAAACTAACGGTAAAGATTTATCCCTTCAAAGTTAAGATATGTCAACGGTGCAGATTCAACCGCATATTACGATCATTGAATTTAGTCAAGGTGCCTGTAAGAGCATCTCCGACAGCCACGCAAAGCGCTGCGCGCAAAAAAGGCATTTGCCGCGCGCCGTTCGCCTGATTTAGCGTGGCCGGCAGCGGTGGCTCCAGCAAACGCGTCAAAATTGAGCGCGCGCGTAGCTCCAGCGGTCGCGCTAAAATGCAGCGCGCGCTAAACTGTGCATACATTTTTTTAATAAAATTCATAGATAGAAAAAATGATACATAGATATTTTACATAGTTCCATAACATAGATAGATAAAAAATTATTTAGATAGTGCAAGGACATAGATAAAAACTACTAGTGCAGCTACAGCCTACTCCCAGTCGTCGTCGTCATCGTCGCCATCCTCGCTGGTCTGATCCGAGGTATTGAGCCACATGTCTTTCCAACGATCATCATCAGACGTAAAGATCGTCTCACCACCATTCTCAACGACATCGCACTGGGATAGCGCCAGGGCCTTCCGCCGACGCCTGTCCAACCGCTCAGCGCGGCGCCTTTGCGTCTCCTCCTCGCGGCGCCTTGCCCGGTAGGCTTGCTCGTAGGAGACGTCCTCCGGGTGTTGCTGGCGCCACTCCGCCATGACCCGCTTGTCCTCATGGGCGACGAGGAGGCGGTTCTGCCGCTCAGCGTGATACGCACGGTCTTGTGCCATGCGAAGACGAGGCGGCAGGGCGACGTCCAGCGCCTGTTGCAGCGTGTGGATATCGTGGAAGTTCATCTGCTGGCGCGGCCTGCCTAGGCGCCACGCCGCCGCGTCGTACGCGCGGGCGGCCTCATGCGCCGTCTCGAAGGTGCCGAGGCCGAGCCGGAGTTGGCCGGACCGTATCTCCGAGTAAAACCCGCCGTTGGGGCTCTGGCGGACGCCGCGGTAGCCCGACACTCCTCGGCGGCGCGGCGGCATGGTGGCGGGGCGCTGGAGCGGTGGCGCGCGTGGCAGCGGAAGCAACCGAGGAAGCGGTGGAGGGGCGCGTGGCAACGAAAGAGGAAGAGAAGCGTGTGGAATAGGCGCATGGCGAGCGCCGCATTTTATAGGCGCGCCGGAAGCGGCGCGCCAAAAAAAGCGCACGACCTGCCGCCTTTTCCCGCGCGCGCAAACCGTTTCCACGTGCGCAACTTTCCCGCCACCACTGAAGCGCGCCGAAACGCCTCGCGCGCCTAAAAAATTAGGTTTACCGCGCGCGGCTTTTACCGCGGCTGTTGGAGATGCTAAGAGACGTACACGCTCAAGACTATGCAGCCATCGACAGATGATTTTAGACAAGAGCACACGGACACGTACCTTTAGCTATGATTTTAGGCAAGAGCACATGGACACGTACCTGTAGCTACACAGACTACTAGGAAAAGACCCGGGACACTTTAGATAGGAAAACCTGTAGCACACGGACACGTAGACGAGCGTGTCTATGCAAATAGAGAAGCATACATACATGTGCCAGTAGCTCCACACGTTCTTGAAAGAACACATGCACGATATGACTTCCTGCTCCTGTACCCACTTACGCACTGTCTATGCAGATAGAGAAGCACGCATACACGTACCTGTAGCTCTACACGTTCTTGAAAAAACACATGCACGATCTGACTTCCTGCTCTTGTATGCACCGGCAGGAGCACGAAAGCGGGGCGCACACGATATGCGCCAACGGCGATCGATTACCCAGAAAATGAAAGGCGTGACAAGCGACAGCAATTAAAGTCAAAAAGCATGTTGTATACCCCACAAAAAAACATGTTGTATAATCTCGCAAAAAAAACATGTTGTATAAAAAGAAGTCAACAACCACGGCACCATTGCTACTACCTGTGTACACTCTTGATAGCTTGCTTATACTATATGATAATATAAGCAGTTTTTTTATGCTTTATCTGAAATGTATCGCCAGAAAATTCATGGTCTTCATCAAGAAAAAGAAAAGAAAATACATGGTCTAAAGAACAAACAGGTTAAGAAATCCAATGGGGATCGTGGGCAATGGGGCGATGCACACACCAACCAACACATACGCACTTTTTTTTAGGGACACGCACGTGCATGTCTCATGCCTTAAGGTTGCATGTACTTGCGAATCAACTTGTGATTGAGTTGGTTAGGTGGACAGTGGTATCCCCAACCCACCAGGGTTCAAATCCTGGTGCTTACATTATTTCTGGATTTATTTCAGGATTTTCGGCGATACGCTTTCAGTGGGAGGAGATGTTCCCGTCGACGACGAGGTGTCTATGGTGACTTCGTAAATCTCAAGATGATATGCCGGCTCAGTCTCTCAGAGGTGCTCATAGGAGTAGGGTGTGCGTGTGTGCGTTCATAGGGGTGAGTGTATGCGCGTGTATATGAGCGCTTGTGTCTGTACTGATGCTCAAAAAGAAAGGTTGCATGTACTTGCTTGAGTAACCTCACTGGAGAAGCCCATACGAACATGGAATTATAATATTCAATTAATTTTTATCCAAAGCACAAATTCTATTTTGGGTCCAATATAGACAGGAAACTTTTTTCATACGCCAACTATTTGTGTATATATAAAGTTACTATTTGTGTATATATAAAGTTAGTTTTTTTGATATATCATCAAAGAATTTTGCATATCTTAAATACCTCAAAACAATACAATTCATGGAAGTGCTTTCATGTATTTTGCCAATTGTTAACACATTTCAGTTTTACATTAATCCTATAAATAAAAGCAATGAAGGTGAGCATATTTAGAAGTTTGTCCAAAAGCTGAAAAAAAGACTTTAAATGGACTATGGTTTAAGAAAATTCCAGACAAGTTTGGAAGAACAATAAAAACCATGAATAGGTCATTTCAGTACTCATCATTCCATAAAAGTGGGTTAAATGCTTTGAAGCCATATGATGTTCGGAGCTGATATATTTAGTCAATGGTAGGACCGAGAATAACGAACATGTCTACAATTTTGCTTATGAGCTTCTAACTGTATATATTATAGATCATATAAAGACGTGGAACTTTTCTATACTACAGCTATTTGTGCATATATAAAGTTAGATTTGTTGATATACCATCGCTGAATTATTGCAGATCCAAAAATACCTTGATACTATTAATAATGCAATTCAAGGAAATGAAGAACTTTTGCAAAATGTTATTGCATTCACTTTTTTGTCATTTATTGAAACATGTTAGTATTACATTAAGCGATGAACGTGAGCATACTTAGAGGTCTTTCCAAAAGTTGAAAACTGGGATTTAGATGGACTGTGATTTAAGAAAATTCTAGACAATATGTGCTAATTTCAAGAAATCACCTTTTGTCTGTTATGGTTTCATGAACTTCAAGAAACCACCATATGCCCAAGTGATTACATGCACATGCTTGAGCTTGATAAAAGCCACCCATACATGGTGAAGAAATAGGAATCCAACATGTTGATTTGCATTTCGTTTATGAAAGCATATGTTTTGCATAATGGACAGTAGAATACAACTTACAATGACACTAAAGAAGCCAGCATGTGAATTCACTAATGCTAAAATATCTCCATCTTCGATCGTATAGTGGGTCAACATTGTAGCAATGTAGCTAATTTGTAAATTTAGATATCAATACTAAATATAGAGCTTATTATGTGGGCAAAGACTACTACTCTATTTTAGAAATTGATAGGCAAGGCAAATATATGAAGTATCCGAATTTTATAGCACTTGATTGTGAGAATGTATAAGACCATTTGAATTCCGATTCCCATGGCCACATAGGTCATTTCAATATTCATAATTCTATAGGAAAAGTGGCAGGAATGCTGTGGAGACATGTCATGCGTGTCAGAATCTGGCATATTTAGTCAATGGTAGTATTTAGAATGATGAGCATGTCTACTTTACCAACATGCACGGGAAGTCGGTAGAGGTGTAAAGATATCAGTACAAAGGCATATAAAATTATTAACAAAATTTTACTGAAAAAATAGACATTCCTCGATGAGAAGAAGTGGAAGATAGAACAAGGGTAGTCTTTGTGTGGAAGCAAAAAATATTGATACATGATACTGTTAAATAATAACATGTCTACCTTACAACATGAAATGATATGCACATAAAAAGCCAAAAATCAGGTGAATAAAGTCCAGCAACAATTAATAGTACATCATTTGGAAGGAAAATGATACCAACTCTTACAACAGGGAATACATCTAGCCGCGCAAATGCGCGGGTTACCCCGCTAGTTTATCATGATATAAGGAAATAAATAATAACTTTATTATTGCCTCTAGGGCATATTTCCTTCAGTCTCCCACTTGCACTAGAGTCAATAATCTAGTTCACATATTTATGTGATTAGTTCACATCTTCATGTGACTAATACCCAAAGGTTTTACTAGAGTCAATAATCTAGTTCACATCGCTATGTGATTAACACCCAAAGAGTGATCATGTTTTGCTTGTGAGAGAAGTTTAGCCTACGGGTCTGCAACATTCAGATCCGTATGTATTTCGCAAAATTTTATGTCTACAATGCTCTGTGCAGAGCTACTCTAACTAATTACTCCCACTTTTAATATGTATCCAGATCGAGACTTAGAGTCATCTAGATCGATGTAAAAAGATTGCATCGACGTAACTCTTTACGACGAACTCTTTTATCGCCTCCATAACCGAGAAATATTTTCTTAGTCCTCTAAGGATAATTTTGACCGTTGTCCAGTGATCTACTCCTAGATCACTATTGTACTCCCTTGCCAGAAAGATGCTAAGGTATACAATAGGACTGGTAAATAGCATAGCATAGTTTATAGAACCTATGACTGAGGCATAGGGAATGACTTCTCATTCTCTTTCTATTTTCTGTTGTGTTCGGGTTTTGAGTCTTTACTCAACTTCACACCTTGCAACACAGGTAAGAACTCCTTCTTTGACTGTTCCATTTTGAACTACTTCAAAATCTTGTCAAGGTATGTACTCATTGAAAAAAAACTTATCAAGCGTCTTGATCTATCTCTATAGATCTTGATGCTCAATGTGTAAGCAGCTTCATCAAGGTCTTTCTTTGAAAAACTCTTTTCAAACACTCCTTTATGCTTTCCAGAAAATTCTACATTATTTTCGATCAACAATATGTCATTCACACATACTTATCAGAAATGTTGTAGTGCTCCCACTCACTTTCTTGTAAATACAGACTTCACCGCAAGTCTGTATAAAACCATATGTTTTGATCACTTTATCAAAGCATATATTCCAACTCCAAGATGATTGCACCAGTCCATAGATGGATGGCTAGAGCTTGCTCACTTTGTTAGCATCTTTAGGATCGACAAAACCTTCTGGTTGCATCATATACAACTCTTCTTTTAAGAAATCCATGAAGGAATACAGTTTTGACATCCATTTGCCAGATTTCATAAAATGTGGCAACTGCTAACATGATTCAGACAGACTTTTAAGCATCGATACGAGTGAGAAAATCTCATCATAGTCAACACCTTGAACTTGTCGAAAACATTTTGCGACAATTTGAGCTTTGTAGATAGTAACACTACTATCAGTGTTCGTCTTCCTCTTCAATATCCATTTATTCTTAATGACTCACCGATCATCGGGCAAGTCAATCAAAGTCCATACTTTGTTCTCATACATGGATCCCATCTCAGATTTCATGGCCTCAAGCCATTTCGCAGAATCTGGGCTCATCATCGCTTCCTCATAGTTCATAGGTTCGTCATGGTCAAGTAACATGACATCCAGAACAGGATTACCGTACCACTCTGGTGCGGATCTCACTCTGGTTGACCTACGAGGTTCGGTAGTAACTTGATCTGAAGTTACATGATCATCATCATTAGCTTTCTCACTAATTTGTGTAGGAGTCACAAGAACAGATTTATGTGATGAAGTACTTTCCAATAAGGGAGCAGGTACAGTTACCTCATCAAGTTCTACTTTCTTCCCACTCACTTCTTTCGAGAGAAACTCCTTCTCTAGAAAGGATCCATTCTTAGCAACGAATGTCTTGCCTTCAGATTTGTGATAGAAGTTGTACCCAACTGTCTCCTTTGGGTATCCTATGAAGACACATTTCTCCGATTTGGGTTTGAGCTTATCAGGATGAAACCTTTTCGCATAAGCATCGCAACCCCAAACTTTAAGAAACGACAACTTTGGCTTCTTGCCAAACCACAGTTCATATGGCGTCGTCTCAACGGATTTAGATGGTGTCCTATTTAACGTGAATGCAGCCGTCTCTAATGCATAACCCCAAAACGATAGTGGTAAATCGGTAAGAGACATTATAGATTGCACCATATCTAATAAAGTACGGTTACGTTGTTCGAACACACCATTACGCTGTGGTGTTCCAGGTGGTGTGAGTTGAGAAACTATTCCGCATTGTTTCAAATGAAGGTCATACTCGTAACTCAAATATTCTCCTCTATGGTCAGATCGTAGAAACTTTATTTTCTTGTTACGATGATTTTCCACTTCACTCTGAAATTATTTGAACTTTTCAACTGTTTCAGATTTATGTTTCATCAAGAAGATATATCCATATCTTACTCAAATCATCTGTGAAGGTCAGAAAATAACGATACCTGCCACGAGCCTCAACACTCATCGGACTGCATACATCAGTATGTATTATTTCCAACAACTCTGTTGCTCGCTCCATTGTTCCGGAGAACGGAGTCTTAGTCATCTTGCCCATAAGGCATGGTTCGCAAGCATCAACTGTTTCATAATCAAGTGATTCCAAAAGCCCATCAGCATGGATTTTCTTCATGCGCTTTACACCAATATGACCTAAACGGCAGTGCCATAAATAATTTGCACTATCATTATTAACTTTGCATCTTTTGGCTTCAATACTATGAATATGTGTATCACTATGATCGAGATTCAATAAACCATTCACCTTGGGTGTATGACCATTGAAGGTTTTATTCATGTAAACAGAACAACAATTATTCTCTTACTTAAATGAATAACTGTATTGCAATAAACATGATCAAATCATATTCATGCTTAACGCAAACACCAAATAACGTTTATTTAAGTTCAACACTAATCCCGAAAGTATAGGGAGTGTGCGATGATGATCATATCAATCTTGGAACCACTTCCAACACACATCGTCACTTCACCCTTAACTAGTCTCTGTTCATTCTGCAACTCTCGTTTCGAGTTACTAATCTTAGCAACTGAACTAGTATCAAATACTGAGGGGTTGCTATAAACACTAGTAAAGTACACATCAATAACGTGTATATTGATACGTCTCCAACGTATCTATAATTTTTTTTATTGTTCCATGCTATTATATTATCTGTTTTGGATGTTAATGGGCTTTATTTTATACTTTTATATTATTTTTGGGACTAACCTATTAACCAGAGGCCCAGCCCAAATTGTTGTTTTTGCCTATTTCAGTGTTTCATAGAAAAGGAATATCAAACGGAGCCCAAACGGAATGAAACCTTCGGGAACGTGATTTTTGGAACAAACATGATCCATAGGACTTGGAGTGGACATCAAGCAATCAACGAGGCAGCCACGAGGTAGGGGGGCACGCCTACCCCCCTGGGCGCGCCCTCCCCCTCGTGGGCCCCTCGTTGCTCCACCGACCTACTTCTTCCTCCTATATATGTTCACATACCCCGCAAACATCCAGGAGCACCACGAAACCCCATTTCCACCACCGCAACCTTCTATACCCAAGAGATCCCATCTTGGGGCCTTTTCCGGAGCTCCGCCGGAGGGGGCATTGATCATGGAGGGCCTCTACATCAACTCCATGGCCCCTTCGATGATGTGTGAGTAGTTTACTTCAGGCCTTCGGGTCCATAGCTAGTAGCTAGATGGCTTCTTCCCTCTCTTTGGATCTCAATACAAAGTTCTCCTTGATTCTCTTGGAGATCTATTTGATGTAATCTTGTTTTGCGGGGTGTTTGTCGAGATCTGATGAATTGTGGGTTTATGATCCAGATTATCTATGAACAATATTTGAATCTTCTATGAATTCTTTTATGTATGATTGGTTTATCTTTGCAAGTCTCTTTGAATTATCAGTTTGGTTTGTCCTACTAGATTGATCTTTCTTGCAATGGGAGAAGTGCTTAGCTTTGGGTTCAATCTTGCGGTGCTCGATCCCAGTGACAGAAAGGGAAACGACACATATTGTATTGTTGCCATCGAGGATAAAAAGATGGGGTTTATATCATATTTCATGAGTTTATCCCTCTACATCATGTCATCTTGCTTAAGGCGTTACTCTGTTCTTATGAACTTAATACTCTAGATGCATGCTGGATAGCGGTCGATGTGTGGAGTAATAGTAGTAGATGCAGGCAGGAGTCGGTCTACTTGTCATGGACGTGATGCCTATATACATGATCATGCCTAGATATTCTCATAATTATTCGCTTTTCTATCAATTGCTCGACAGTAATTTGTTCACCCACCGTAATACTTATGCTATCTTGAGAGAAGGCACTAGTGAAACCTATGGCCCCCGGGTCTATTTTCCATCATACAAGTTTCCAATCTATTTTATTTCGCAATCTTTACTTTCAATCTATATCATAAAAATACCAAAAATACTTATCTTATTATTATCATCTCTATCAGATCTCACTCTTGCAAGTAGCCGTGAAGGGATTAACAACCCCTTTATCACGTTGGCTGCGAGGTTCTTATTTGTTTGTGTAGGTACGAGGTGACTCGCGCGTGGTCTCCTACTGGATTGATACCTTGGTTCTCAAAAACTGAGGGAAATACTTACGCTACTTTACTGCACCACCCTTTCCTCTTCAAGGGAAAACCAACGCAGTGCTCAAGAGGTAGCAAGAAGGATTTCTGGCGCCGTTGCCGGGGAGATCTATGCCAAGTCAAGACATACCAAGTACCCATCACAACTCTTATCCTTCCCATTACATTATTTGCCATCTGCCTCTCGTTTCCCACTCCCCCACTTCACCCCTGCCATTTTATTCGCCCTTCTTCTGTTCGTCTTTCCATTTGCTTTGATGTCTTACTTGGCTCCTTTGCTCGTTTGGTTGGAATAGTTTTTTATTTATTGCTAAAGGAGAACCTAAGATCTATGGATCCTCATCCGCTTGCTAATCTTTTTAAGATATTCAATTATGATGAACCAATTGCTAGTGAGTTTTGTGCACTAGATTATCTTTATGAAGTTTTGCTTGAAATTCGTGAATCTGAAAATTGTGATGAAATGCTTTATGGAGTGATTCACGATGGATCTTTCAATAGAAAGCATGATTGCAATGATGATAGTATAAATTCTATTAATGTCAATTGTGCTTATAATATGCAAAACCCTAAGCTTGGGGATGCTAGTTTTGCTATGTCTACTACTTGTTGCAATGATCATGATTGGGTGATTCTTCTTATGATCTTGAAAATTTATTTAAGCCCCATGATGATTATGAGATTGATAATAGTGTTTGCAATATTATTGAAATTGGGTTTGGAAGAGTGTCAACTTTAGATCCCACATATTTGGAGAATATTCAATCTTATGAAATTTTTGATAAAAGTGGGTTTGGGGAGGTCATGACTTTAGTTAATGTTAATCCCGCTATTTTGGAAGAGTGTCAACTTTGCATGCATGTGGATCGTGTTGAAAATATTTTATGTGATAACTATTTTGTTGAATTTGCTTATTATCCCACATGTAATTATTATGATAGAGGAAAATATGATTGTAGAAATTTTAATGTTACTAAATTACCTCTCGTTATGTTGAGATTACTATTGTTTATTTCCGCTTCCTTGCATATGCTAGTTTTTGCTTGCTATGATAATTTGTTTGCTTTTAAGATTACTATTCATAGGAACTATGTTAGACTTAGATGTGTTTGTCACATGTTGTATGATGCTCTCTTTGTGCTTCAATTCTTGTCTTTCTTGTGAGCATTGTTGAATTTATCAATGCCTAGCTAGGGGCGTTAAACGAAAGCGCTTGTTGGGAGTCAACTCAATACTTTTCCTTGCTGTTATTCAATAAATAAATTATCTAGACTCTGTTTTGGTTGTGTTTTTTGTGCTTAATTAGTGTTTGTGCCAAGTAGAACCGTTGGGAAGACTTGGGGAAAGTCTTTTTGATCTTGCTGTAAAAAACAGAAACTTTAACGCTCACAAGAATTGCTGCCATTTTTATTGGAGAGTGCTATTTAGTTAATTCGTTTTGTAGATGATTAATAGATAAATTCCACACGTCCAGGAATTTATTTTAGAATTTTTGGGGTTCCAGAAGTAGTCAAAACGTACAAATTACTACAGATTGTTCTGTTTTTGACAGATTCTGTTTTTCGTGTGTTGGTTGCTTATTTTGATGAATCTATGGCTAGTAATAGAGTTTATGAACCATAGAAAAGTTGGAATACGGTAGGTTTAACACCAATATAAATCAAGAATGAGTTCATTACAGTACCTTGAAGTGGTGGTTTGCTTTCTATTACTAACGGAGCTCACGAAGATTTTCTTTTAAGTTTTGTGTTGTGAAGTTTTCAAGTTTTGGGTAAGGATTTGATGGATTATGGACCAAAGAGTGGAAATAGCCTAAGCTTGGGGATGCCCAAGGCACCCCAAGGTAAAATCCAAGGACACCAAAAAGCCTAAGCTTGGGGATGCCCCGGGAGGCATCCCCTCTTTCGTCTTCGTCTATCGGTAACTTTACTTGGAGCTATATTTTTATTCGCCACATGATATGTGTTTTGCTTGGAGCGTCCTGTATGATTTGAGTCTTTGCTTTTAGTTTACCACAATCATCCTTGCTATACACACATTGTGGGAGAGACACACATGAATTGGAATTTATTAGAATATTCTATGTGCTTCACTTATATCTTTTGAGGTATATAGTTTTTGCTCTAGTGCTTCGCTTATATCTTTTAGAGCACGGCGGTGGTTTTATTTTATAGAAATAATTGATCTCTCATGCTTCACTTATATCATTTTGAGAGTCCTTTAGAACAGCATGGTAATTCACTTTGGTTATAAATTTTAAATGCTAAGAGAAGTTGGATGCTTGATAGATGGTTTTGAGATATAAATGTGGTAATATTAGAAGTGTGCTAGTTGAGTAATTGTGAAATTGATGAAAACTTGTGTTGAAGTTGGCAAGTCCCGTAGCATGCACGTATGGTGAACGTTATGTGACAAATTTGAAGCATGGGGTGTTCTTTGATTGCTTTCCTTATGAGTGGCGGTCGGGGACGAGCGATGGTCTTTTCCTACCAATCTATCCCCCTAGGAGCATGCGCGTAGTGCTTGGTTTTGATGACTTGTAGATTTTTTTCAATAAGTATGTGAGTTCTTTATGACTAATGTTGAGTCCATGGATTATACGCACTCTCACCCTTCCACCATTGCTAGCCTCTTCGGTACCGTGCATTGCCCTTTCTCACCTTGAGAGTTGGTGCAAACTTCGCCGGTGCATCCAAACCCCGTGATATGATACGCTCTATCACACATAAGCCTCCTTATATCTTCGTCAAAACAGCCACCATACCTACCTATTATGGCATTTCCATAGCCATTCCGAGATATATTGCCATGCAACTTTCCACCGTTCTATTTATTATGACACGCATCATCATTGTCATATTGCTTTGCATGATCATGTAGTTGACATCGTATTTGTGGCAAAGCCACCATTCATAATTTTTTTCATACATGTCACTCTTGATTCATCGCAATCCCGGTACACCGCCGGAGGCATTCACATAGAGTCATATTTTGTTCTAAGTATCGAGTTGTAATTCTTGAGTTGTAAGAAAATAAAAGTGTGATGATCATCATTAGAGCATTGTCCCATGTGAAGAAAGGATGATGGAGACTATGATTCCTCCACAAGTCGGGATGAGACTCTGGACGGAAAAAAAAAGAGGCCAAAAAAGAAGAAAAAAAGGAAGGCCCAAAAAATAATAAATAAATGAGAGAAAAAGAGAGAAGGGACAATGTTACTATCCTTTTTCCACACTTGTGCTTCAAAGTAGCACCATGATCTTCATGATAGAGAGTCTCTTATTTTGTCACTTCCATATACTAGTGGGAATCTTTCATTATAGAACTTGGCTTGTATATTCCAATGATTGGCTTCCTCAAATGCCCTAGGTCTTCGTGAGCAAGCGAGTTGGATGCACACCCACTTAGTTTCTTTGATGAGATTTCATATATTTATAGCTCTAGTGCATCCGTTGCATGGCAATCCCTACTCCTTGCATTGACATCAATCGGTGGGCATCTCCATAGCCCATTGATTATCCGCGTCAATGTGAGACTTTCTCCCTTTTTGTCTTCTCACACAAC
The DNA here is from genome assembly GCF_018294505.1 of Triticum aestivum. NCBI lineage: Eukaryota > Viridiplantae > Streptophyta > Magnoliopsida > Poales > Poaceae > Triticum > Triticum aestivum. The sequence continues at coordinate 68,260,494 of NC_057812.1, read as the reverse complement.
CTCAATCATCATATTCTATTCCACCCATAGTGCTATGTCCATGGCTCGCTCTCATATATTGCGTAAAAGTTGAAAGAGTTTGAAAAGGCTAAGTATGAGACAATCGCTTGGCTTGTCATCGCAGTTGTGCATGATGAGAGCATTTTGTGTGACGAAAATGAAGCATGGCCAAACTATATGACTTTGTAGGGATAAGTTTTCTTTGGCTATGGTATTTTGATAAGACATAATTGCTTGATTATCATACTTGGAGTATTACTACTTTTATGTCAACAATAAACTTTGAATCTTTCGAATCTGAACATTCTTGCCACAAAAGAGAAAAATACATTGAAGAATATTCTAGAAAGCATTCCACATCAAAAATTCTGTTTTTATCATTTACCTACTCGAGGACGAGCAGGAATTAAGCTTGGGGATGCTGATACGTCTCCAGCGTATCTATAATTTTTTATTGTTCCATGCTATTATGTTATCTGTTTTGGATGTTAATTGGCTTTATTTTACACTTTTATATTATTTTTGGGACTAACCTATTAACCGGAGGCCCAGCCCAAATTGTTGTTTTTTGCCTATTTCAGTGTTTCATAGAAAAGGAATATCAAATGGAGTCCAAATGGAATGAAACCTTCGGGAACGTGATTTTTGGAACAAACGTGATCCAGAGGACTTGGAGTGGACGTCAAGAAATCAACGAGGCGGCCAGGAGGCAAGGGGTGAACCCTCCCCCTCATGGGCCCCTCGTTGCTCCAGCGACCTACTTCTTCCTCCTATATATGTTCACATACCCCGCAAACATCCAGGAGCACCACGAAACCCTATTTCCACCCCGCAACCTTCTGTGCCCAAGAGATCTCATCTTGGGGCCTTTTCCGGAGCTCCGCCAAAGGGGGAATTGATCACGGAGGGCCTCTACATCAACTCCATGGCCCCTCCGATGATGTTTGAGTAGTTTGTGATGTCTTCTACACAACCTTCTTCTTGTAGACGTTGTTGGGCCTCCAAATGCAGAGGTTTGTAGGACAGTAGCAAATTTCCCTCAAGTGGATGACCTAAGGTTTATCAATCCGTAGGAGGCGTAGGATGAAGATGGTCTCTCTCAAGCAACCCTGCAACCAAATAACAAAGAGTCTCTTGTGTGCCCAACACACCCAATACAATGGTAAATTGTATAGGTGCACTAGTTCGGCGAAGAGATGGTGATACAAGTGCAATATGGATAGTAGATAAAGGTATTTGTAATATGAAATTATAAAAACAGCAAGGTAACTAATGATAAAAGTGAGCATAAATGGTATTGCAATGCGTTGAAACAAGGCCTAGGGTTCATACTTTCGCTAGTGTAAGTTCCCTCAACAATGATAACATAATTGGATCACATAACCATCCCTCAACATGCAACAAAGAGTCACTCCAAAGTCACTAATAGCGGAGAACGAACGAAGAGATTATGGTAGGGTACGAAACCACCTCAAAGTTATTCTTTCCAATCAATCCATTGGGCTATTCCTATAAGTGTCACAAACAGCCCTAGAGTTCGTACTAGAATAACACCTTAAGACACAAATCAACCAAAACCCTAATGTCACCTAGATACTCCAATGTCACCTCAAGTATCCGTGGGTATGATTATACGATATGCATCACACAATCTCAGATTCATCTATTCAACCAACACAAAGGACCTCAAAGAGTGCCCCAAAGTTCCTACCGGAGAATCACGACGAAAACGTGTGCCAACCCCTATGCATAGGTTCATGGGCGGAACCCGCAAGTTGATCACCAAAACATACATGAAGTTAATCACGTGATATCCCATTGTCACCACAGATATCCACGGCAAGACATACATCAAGTGTTCTCAAATCTTTAAAGACTCAATCCGATAAGATTACTTCAAAGGGGAAACTAAATTCATTACAAGAGAGAAGAGGGGGAGGAGAAACATAGGATCCAACTATAATAGCAAAGCTCGCGATAAATCAAGATCGTGCCAAATCAAGAACACGAGAGAGAGAGAGATCAAACACATAGCTACTGGTACATACCCTCAACCTCGAGGGAGAACTACTCCATCCTCGTCATGGAGAGCACCGGGATGATGAAGATGGCCACCGGAGAAGGATTGCCCCCTCCGGCAGGGTGCCGGAACGGGTCTAGATTGGTTTTCGGTAGCTACGGAGGCTTCTGGCGGCGGAACTCCCGATCTATTGTGCTCTCTGGAAGTTTTAGGATATGTAGGTATATATGGGTGAAAGGAGTATGTCGGTGGACCGAAGGGGGCCATGAGGGGGGTGGGCGCGCCCCCTACCCTCGTGAGCTCCTCCTTCATCTTCTGACGTAGGGTCCAAGTCTATCCGGTAGGTTTCCTTCCAAAAATAACTTCTCCAGTTGATTTCGTTCCGTTTCGACTTCGTTTGATATTTCTTTTCTTCGAAACACTGAAATAGGCATAAAACAGCAAATCTGGGTTGGGCCTCCGGTTAATAGGTTAGTCCCAAAAATAATATAAAAGTGGAAAATAAAGCCCAATATTGCCCAAAACAGTAGATAATATAGCATGGAGCAATCAAAAATTATAGATACGTTGGAGACATATCAAGCATCCCCAAGCTTAATTCCTGCTCGTCCTCGAGTAGGTGAATGATAAAAAGATAATTTTTGATGTGGAATGCTAGTTGGCATAATTTCAATGTAATTCTTCTTACTTGTGATATGAATATTCAGATCCGAAAGATTCAAGACAAAAGTTCATATTGACATAAAAATAATAATACTTCAAGCATACTAACTAAGCAATTATGTCTTCTCAAAATAACATGGCCAAAGAAAGTTCATCCCTACAAAATCATATAGTTTAGTCATGCTCCATTTTCATCACACAAGAATGCTCTCATCATGCACAACCCCGATGACAAGCCAAGCAATTGTTTCACACTCTAGTAATCTCAAACTTTATAAACCTTCACGCAATACATGAGTGTGAGCCATGGATATAGCACTATGGGTGGAATAGAATATGATGATGGGGATTATGTGGAGAAGACAAAAAAAGGAGAAAGTCTCACACCAACGAGGCTAATCAATGAGCTATGGAGATGCCCATCGATTGATGTTGATGCAAGGAGTAGGGATTGCCATGCAACGGATGCACTAGAGCTATAAATTTATGCAAGCTCAACAAAAGAAACTAAGTGGGTGTGCATCCAACTTGCTTGCTCACGAAGACCTAGGGCACTTGTGGAGGCCCATTGTTGGAATATACAAGCCAAGTTCTATAATGAAAAGTAAGGCGTGACAAGTCAAATAAGGAAGGAGCAGGCAAATTAATAGTCTCGGGGTGATTTTTATCAAATATCAGCTTGTACTTAAGCATCTTTTCCTTATTCTTAATGATAAAATCATGTGCTACCATACTCTTATAGTCTAGAAAAACAGGAGGCAACAACTTCTCTTCCTTCTCATAATGTCTACTAGGTATGTTAAAATGTGCAGCGAGGCGCGAGGCGAAGATACCTCCCAAGATGGGGCCCTTAGTACGGTTAAGATTTAACCACTTTGTAACAATAGCGCTCATACTAAATGTGTCATCACGGAACAAGGCATGGCACAAAATAACAATATCAGGGGCACTATGGTTGCCACAGTTTCCGCGACCAATTAAGCATCTACTAGCAAATATTGCAAAGTAACATAAAATAGGGAAATGTATGCTAGTAATTCTTACATCAAAAACCTTTCTCGTTTCCCCTACAGGAATTGTATCAATAAACCCTTCCACATTGTCACGATGTGGTTCCTCTACACTGCCCTCAAAAGGGATCAAACAAACCCGACAAAAATCACGAAGTGACATCTCCTTGTGCTCATCATATAAATAAAATTCCACCGAAGGTGGTGAGCTCCTAGCATGGAAATGAAAGTTTTGCACAAAGCTATTGGTGAGTAAGACATACTGTTCGTGTTGGTCATGGAGGAAGGCAGTGAGGCCTGCATTCTCAGCCAACTCATAGAAATCATCATAAATCCCGGCTGCTCTCAAGAAATCATCACAAGGCCATTCACACGGCCGAACCTCCACGGTGCGAGGGAGATTATACTTGGGCTTCTTGTTCTCTTCACTTTGTTTATCCTTCGAGCTTCGGCTCGATGAGCCCCTCAAAAATCTCTTCATCTTTTTCTGAAATTTTTAGCAACTTGAAAATAAAAGTGAACCAAACTCAACAAAATTGATAGCAACTACTCCTACAAGTGCCTAGAGGATATATCATGCATTAAAACTAATTTTAACCATATAAATTTGACATGCAAGCTCAAGAACAAGGTCACCTAAGCAGCAAAAATTTGCAATGAATAAAGCACTAGAACAAAAACTATTTGGACCATTGGAGGAGTCACATACCAAAGAACAATCCCCCAAAGCAGTTTTGTGAATGGAGCTTTGAGCTAGGAGATCGAAAATGGCAGCAAGATGAGCTAGAACTCGTGCTTGAGCTGGTTGGTGATTTTTTTTGGGAGGAAGAAGGAGTGTGTGGTGGCTGTAATAAGTGGAGGGGAGCCACCATGGGCCCACGAGGCAGGTGGGTGCGCCCTGGACCCTCGTGGCCAGGTGCTTGCTCCCCCTGCTATGTTCTTAGTGCCAGATATTCTCAAATATTCTAGAAAAAATCATATTTAATTTTCAGGGCATTTGGAGAACTTTTATTTTCGGGGTATTATTTATTGCATGGATAATTTAGAAAACAGACAGAAAAATACTATTTTTGCTTTATTTAATATAAATAACATAAAGTAAAAAGAGGTACAAAGAGTTGTGTTTTCTAAATTCATCCATCTCATGCTCATCAAAAGGAATCCACTAACAAGGTTGATCAGGTCTTGTTAACAAACTCATTTCGAATAACATGAAGCTGGAGAATTTTCGAATAACACTTGGTTACCTCAATGGGGATATGCATGTCCCCAACAATAAGAATATCATATTTCTTCTTGACAGTGGGAAGAGGAAATTCAAAACCTCCAATAGTGATTGTTGAAATTTTTCCAATAAAATTGATACTGTGGACTTGAGGTTGTTTCCTCGGAAAGTGTACCGTATGCTTATTACCATTAGCATGAAAAGTGAAATTGCCTTTGGTGCAATCAATAACAGTCCCTGCAGTATTCAAAAAGGGTCTCCCAAGAATAATAGACATACTATCGTCCTCGGGAATATCAAGAATAACAAAGTCCGTTAAAATAGTAACGTTTGCAACCACAACAGGCACATCCTCACAAATACCGACAGGTATAGTAGTTGATTTATCAGCCATTTGCAAAGATATTTCAGTAGGTGTCGACTTATTCAAATCAAGTCTACGATATAAAGAGAGAGGCATAGCACTAACACCGGCTCCAAGATCACATAAAGCAGTTTTAACATAGTTTCTTTCAATGGAGCATGGTACAGTTGGTACTCCTGGATCTCCAAGTTTCTTTGGTATTCCACCCTTAAAGGTATAATTAGCAAGCATGGTGGAAAATTCAGCTTCCGGTATCTTTCTCTTATTTGTAACTATATCCTTCATATACTTAGCATAAGGATTCATTTTAAGCATATCGGTCAAACGCATACGCAAAAAGATAGGTCTAATCATTTCAGCAAAACGCTCAAAATCCTCATCATCCTTTTTCTTGGATGGTTTAGGAGGAAAAGGCATGTGTTTCTGAACCCATGGTTCTCTTTCTTTACCGTGCTTCCTAGCAACAAAGTCTCTCTTATCATAACGTTGATTCTTTGATTGTGGGTTATCAAGATCAACAGGAGGTTCAATTTCTACCTCATTATTATTGCTAGGTTGAACATCAACATGAACATCATCATTAACTTTATCACTAGGTTCATGTTCATTACCAGATTGTGTTTCAGCATTAGAAATAGAAATATCATTGGGATTCTCAGGTGTGTCAATAACAGGTTCACTAGAAGCATGCAAAGTCCTATCATTTTTCTTTCTATTCCTTTTAGAAGGGCTAGGAGCATCAACGTTATTTCTCTGAGAATCCTGCTCAATTCTCTTAGGGTGGCCCTCAGGATACAAAGGTTCCTGAGTCACTTTACCTCCTCTAGTTGCAACTCTAACAGCAAAGTCAGTATTCTTACTATTCAATTCATTGAGCAAATCATTCTGAGCTTTAAGTACTTGTTCTACTTGAGTGATAACCATAGAAGCATGTTTACTAATAAGTTTAAGTTCACCTTTAACATTATCCATATAATCACTCAAGTGTTCAATCATATAAGCATTGTGTTTCAGTTGTCTACCAAAATAAGCATTAAAATCTTCTTGCTTAACCATAAAGTTATCAAATTCATCCAAACATTGGCTAGCAAACTTAGCAGGAGGGATTTCAGCTTTATCATATCTATAGAGAGAATTTACCTTTACTACCTATGTCGGGTTAACGAGACCGTGTATTTCTAGGTGATGAATTAAGACCATGTATTTCTTCAACAGGAGGTAAATTCTTAACATCTTCAGCTTTTATACCTTTTTCTTTCATTGATTTCTTTGCCTCTTGCATATCTTCAGGACTGAGAAATACAATACCCCTTTTCTTCGGAGTTGGCTTAGGAGTTGGTTCAGGAAGTGCCAAATTATTTTCATTAGTCAACAAATTATTCAATAGCAATTCAGCTTGATCAACTGTTCTTTCTCTAAAAACACAACCAGCACAACTATCCAGGTAATCTCTGGAAGAATCGGTTAGTCCATTATAAAAGATATCAAGTATCTCATTTTTCTTGAGAGGATGATCAGGCAAAGCATTAAGTAATTGGAGAAGCCTCCCCCAAGCTTGTGGGAGACTCTCTTCTTCAATTTGCACAAAATTATATATTTCCCTCAAAGCAGCTTGTTTCTTATAAGCAGGGAAATATTTAGCAGAGAAGTAGTAAATCATATCCTAGGGACTACGCACACAGCTAGGATCAAGAGAATTAAACCATATCTTAGCATCACCCTTTAATGAGAAAGGAAATAATTTAAGGATATAATAATAGCGATTTTTCTCATCATTAGTGAACAGGATAGCTACATCATTTAATTTAGTAAGATGTGCTACAACAGTTTCAGATTCATAGACATAGAAAGGATCAGATTCAACCAAAGTAATTAACTCAGGATCGACAGAGAAATCATAATCCTTATCAGTAATAAAGATAGGTGAAGTAGCATAAGCAGGATCATATTTCATTCTAGCATTTAGAGATTTTTCTTTTGGCTTAGCTAATAGTTTCTTAAGATCACTTCTATCATTGCAGGCAAGAAAGTCTCTAGCAGATTCTTCATCCATAACATAACCCTTAGGAACAATAGGCAATTCATATCTAGGGGGGGAATCTTCATCATCACTTTCAATAATTTCATTCTCTCTAGCCCTAGCAAGTTGTTCATCAAGAAATTCACCAAGTGGCACAGTATTATCAAGCATAGAAGTAGTTTCATCATAAGTATCATGCATAGCAGAAGTGACATCATCAATAACATGCGACATATCAAAATTAATAGCAGAAGCAGGTTTAGGTGTCGCCGGCTTACTCAAAACAGAAGGTGAATCAAGTGCAGAGCTAGATGGCAGTTCCTTACCTCCCCTCGTAGTTGAGGGAAAAAATCTTGGTTCTTTGATCTTTCAAGTTCTTCATAATGATAAGCAGATATAAATCCCAAGTGACTCAAATAATAGAGCTATGCTCCCCGGCAACGACGCCAGAAAATGTTCTTGATAACCCACAAGTATAGGGGATCGCAATAGTTTTCGAGGGTCGAGTATTCAACCCAAATTTATTGATTCGACACAAGGGGAGCCAAAGAATATTCTCAAGTATTAGCAGCTGAGTTGTCAATCAACCACACCTGGAAACTTAATATTTGCAGCAAGGTATTTAGTAGCAAAGTAATATGATAGTAGTGGTAACGATAGCAAAAGTAATATTTTGGGGTTTTATAGTGATTGTAATAGTAGCAACAAAAAAGTAAATAAGCAAAGAACAATATAGGAAAAGCTCGTAGGCATTGGATCGGTGATGGAGAATTATGCCGGATGCGATCGATCATGTAACAGTCATAACATAGGGTGACACAGAACTAGCTCCAGATCATCAATGTAATGTAGGCATGTATTCCGAATATAGTCATACGTGCTTATGGAAAAGAACTTGCATGACATCTTTTGTCCTACCCTCCCATGGCAGCGGGGTCCTATTGGAAACTAAGAGATATTAAGGCCTCCTTTTAATAGAGTACCGGACCAAAGCATTTACACATAGTGAATACATGAACTCCTCAAACTACGGTCATCACTGGTAAGTATCCCGATTATTGTCACTTCGGGGTTAACGGATCATAACACATAATAGGTGACTATAGACTTGCAAGATAGGATCAAGAACTCTCATATATTGATGAAAACATAATAGGCTCAGATCTGAAATCATGGCACTCGGGCCCTAGTGACAAGCATTAAGCATAGCAAAGTCATAGCAACATCAATCTCAGAACATAGTGGATACTAGGGATCAAACCCTAACAAAACTAACTCGATTACATGATAAATCTCATTCAACCCATCACCGTCCAGCAAGCCTACGATGGAATTACTCACACATGGCGGTGAGCATCATGAAATTGGTGATGGAGGAAGGTTGATGATGACGATCGCGACGGATTCCCCTCTCCGGAGCCCCGAATGGACTCCAGATCAGTCCTCCCGAGAGAGTTTAGGGCTTGGCGGCTCCGTATCGTAAAACGTGATGAATCATTCTCTCTGATTTTTTCTCCCCGAACACGAATATATGGAGTTGGAGTTGAGGTCGGTGGAGCGTTAGGGGGGCCACAAGGCAGGGGGCGTGCCCCCCACCCTCGTGGACAGGGTGTGGCCCCCCTGGCGTGGATATTTTCGCCAGTATTTTTTATATATTCCAAAAATAATCTCCGTTGATTTTCAGGTCATTCCGAGAACTTTTATTTCTGCACAAAAATAACACCATGGTAATTCTGCTGAAAATAGTGTCAGTCCGGGTTAGTTCCATTCAAATCATGCAAGTTAGAGACCAAAACAAGGGCAAAAGTGTTTGGAAAAGTAGATACGATGGAGACGTATCAATATCTCATCACGTCTTGACCATATCACATCACAACATGCCCTGCAAAAACAAGTTAGGCGTCCTCTACTTTGTTGTTGCAAGTTTTACGTGGCAGCTACGGGCTGAGCAAGAACCGTTCTTACCTACGCATCAAAAACCACAACGCGGTATAGTGATTGCTTTTTGATCTTCAGAAAGAACCATGTTCATTGAATCCGATTCAACTAAAGCTGGAGAAACAGACACCCACTAGCCACCTGTGTGCGAAGCACGTCGGTAGAACCAGTCTCGCGTAGGCGTACACGTAATGTCGGTCTGGGCCGCTTCATCCAGCAATGCCGCTGAATCAAGAATCAACTAGTGACGGCAAGCAATATGTATATACCCATGCCCACAACTCCTTTGTGTTCTACCCGTGCATATAACATCTACTCATAAACCTGGCTCGGATGCCACTGTTGGGGAACGTAGTAATTTCAAAAAAATTCCTACGCACACGCAAGATCATGGTGATGCATAGCAACAAGAGGGGAGAGTGTCGTCCATGTACCCTCGTATATTGTAAGCGGAAGCATTATGAGAACGCGGTTGATGTAGTCGTACGTCTTCACGATCCGACCGATCCAAGTAACGAACATATGACACCTCCGAGTTCAGCACACGTTCAGCTCGATGACGTCCCACAAACTCCGATCCAGCAGAGCTTCGAGGGAGAGTTCCGTCAGCACGATGGCGTGATGACGGTGATGATGATGTTACCGACGCAGGGCTTCGCCTAAGCACCGCTACGAAATGATCGAGGTGGATTATGGTGGAGGGGGCACCGCACACGTCTAAAAGATCAACTGATCAACTTGTGTGTCCATGGGGTGCCCCCCTCCCCCGAATATAAAGGAGTGGAGGAGGGGGAGGGCCGGCCCTCCACTATGGCGCGCCCTGGGGAGTCCTACTCCCACCGGGAGTAGGATTCCCCCTCCCCCCTTCCATGTAGTAGGAGTAGGAGAGAAGGAAAGCAAAAAGAGAAGAGAAGGAAGGATGGGGCACTGCCTCTCCCCCTAGTCCAATTCGGACTAGGCCTTGGGGGCGTGCAGCCTCCCCTTTCTCTTTCCCCTAAAGCCCAATAAGGCCCATATACTCCCCGACGAATTCCCGTAGCTCTCCGGTACTCCGATAAATACCCGAACCACTTAGAACCTTTCCGATGTCCGGATATAGCCTTCCAATATATCGATCTTTACGTCTCGAACATTTCGAGACTTCTCTTCATGTCCCTGATCTCATCCGGGACTCCGAACAACCTTTGGTACATCAAAACACATAAACTCATAATACCAATCGTCATCGAACGTTAAGCATGCGGACCCTACGGGTTCGAGAACTATGTAGACATGACCGAGACTCATCTCCGGTCAATAACCAATAGCGGAACCTAGATGCTCATATTGGCTCCTACATATTCTACGAAGATCTTTATCGGTTAAATCGCATAACGGTATATGTTGCTCCCTTTGTCATCGATATGTTACTTGCCCAAGATTCGATCATCGGTATCTTAATACCTAGTTCAATCTCGTTACCGGCAAGTCTCTTTACTCGTTCCGTAATGCATCATCCCGCAACTAACTCATTAGTCACATTGCTTGCAAGGCTTATAGTGATGTGCATTACCGAGAGGGCCCCAGAGATACCTCTCTGACAATCGGAGTGACAAATCCTAATCTCGATCTATGCCAACTCAACAAGTACCACAGAGACACCTATAGAGCACCTTTATAATCACCCAGTTACGTTGTGACGTTTGGTAGCACACAAAGTGTTCCTCCGGTATTCGGGAGTTGCATAATCTCATAGTCAGAGGAACATGTATAAGTTATGAAGAAAGCAGTAGCAACAAACTAAACGATCATCGTGCTAAGCTAACGGAATGGGTCAAGTCAATCACATCATTCTCTAATGATGTGATCCCATTAATCAAATGACAACTCATGTCTATGGCTAGGAAACTTAACCATCTTTGATTCAACGAGCTAGTCAAGTAGAGGCATACTAGTGACACTTTGTTTGTCTATGTGTTCACACATGTACTAAGTTTCCGGTTAATACAATTCTAGCATGAATAATAAACTTTTATCATGATATAAGGAAATAAATAATAACTTCATTATTGCCTCTAGGGCATATTTTCTTCATTCGGATCGCGCGACAACAGGAGCAGGGCTAGCGCGCGAATCAGCGTCGGATCGCGCGCTGCTGCTGCCAGCTGAATCCGCCTCGTGTTCTGTGCCATTCCTGTCTTTTCCTACACACATTAAATGATGGCCCAATCCTACATATACATCAACAGAACCACTATTATCGATGGAATTTTGCACACATCCAGTTTTATTTAATTCACCCCCGTGATCTGAAAGGAGTGCTATTTCAGCACGAAGAAGGGCTCCGGCATTTGGATGAAGTTTGGCAAATGGAAAGACGGTTTCATCAAAAACAACATCTCGAGAAATATAGATCCGTCCAGTTGCAACTTCTAGACATTTGTATCCTTTATGAATATTGCTATAGCCAATAAACGCACATTGAGTGGAACGAAACTCAAGTTTATGGCGATTGTATGGACGTAGATTGGGATAGCAGGCACATCCAAATATTTTGAGAGAATTGTAGTCAGGTTTTTGATGATACAGACGCTCCAATGAAGTGGTGTTGCCAATAACTTTACTAGAAAGACGATTTATATGATAGGTGGCAGCAATGAATGCTTCATCCTAATACTTGAGAGGCATAGATGCATGAGCAAGAAGAGATAGACCAACTTCAACAATGTGGCGATGTTTCCGCTCAGCGGAGCCGTTTTGTTGGTGAGCATGAGGGCAAGATACATGATGTTCAGTACCTATGCTACGAAAAAAAGAGTTGATTTTTTCATACTCCCCGCCTCAATCACTTTGGACTGTTAAAAAATTTCGATCAAAGTGTCGTTCAACAAGTCTTTAGAACTCTTGAAAAACAGAGAAAACATCATATTTATTCTTGAGCAAATAAATCCAGATAAACTTGTTATAGTCATCAATGAAACTGACATAATATTTTTTTTCTCCGAAAGAATCTCTAGCATGACCCATACATCCCTGAAAAAGTTCTAAAGAAGCATGAGATACACTATTCGACTTGGGATAAGGGAGTTGGTGACTCTTGGCACATTAACAACCTTCACAAATAGACTCATTAACTGAACTATGTGACAATAAAAGATCGCCTTTATTGACTACTTGTTTAACAATGATCGACGATGGATGTCCTAATCTTTGATGCCACCTTGCCAAAGAGAGCTTGATGACGGAGTAGACTTGACGACGCTTGCGACTAAGTGCTCCGGATGTGATGGGATAGAGACCTCCTTCCTTGGTGGCCGCACCACCCCTCCTTTCCCCATCTTCTCTCCCTCACCTCCATATCTCCTTTCTGCCTAGAGCCGCGGATTCCATTGATCAAAGTCGCGCTCCTATCTTCTTCGTCGTCACCGGTGACCCTGCCTCGCCGCCTTCCTTCGGATTCGCCTCCCTAGCACTTGCCGCGTACGGATCCGGCCCCTGCAAGCTCCAGCCGTCGCCGCCGTACTGCATTGAGCCGCCACGCTGCCGCCAGCTGCTCGAGCAGCCATGTTGACCCGATCCAAAAGTTGTGCTCAAGCGTTGTCTGTGTTCAACATAAAGGATCACGGGTTGAATACTAAAAAGTGTAGGGGCTTTTTGTAAGAACAAAACATTTTCTCTGGGTGGTGCCACTAAAACAGAGACTACGGATTGATTTGATGTAAACCAAGGGGCGTTTTTGTAAAACAACCACGACGGACGGCCAAAAGCAATAGCTGGATTATTAGTGAACCCGGAAACATCCCATATTTGTGAACGGAGGGAATAGCTCCAGAATTTTTCAAAACAACTAGCTCCGGAAACTTTCAACCCTAGCTATCCTCGGCACTTCAAACTGGAGGCGCAGCTATCGTCGGCCCTTAGGTGAGTGGATCTGACAAATGAAATTGGCTGTAGCCCAGTGGCAAGGGTACGCAGTGGGCCAGTGGTACAGTGTTGAATCCTGTCAGGAGCGAATTTCTGGTGCCTCAGCCCAGTGTTAGGAGCACATTTCTGGTGCATCATCCAGATGGGCTTCTTCTATAAAAGTATGTGAAAATTGACGCTTGCTGGCAGACAACTGTAATGGAACGGCACAAAGTAGTACTACCAGGCAAGCACGTCACTAAAATTGCAATCATCTTTCAATAAAGCAGCAGCAGAACCCACAAGTTACCATGACCAGGCAAATGTACATTACTCAGCGAAAGAGCGGCTGAGTTTGATACGACGCGATGCCAAACATTAAAAAGAAAACATAGTAAATCCATTTTTCCCCTTCGACACATCACCAACCGACAAACCCCAAGCTAAAATTATTCACTGCATATATCATGCGGTACGCCAAGCAGATGGATGCAAAGCCCACAGTAGAGCAAACTTAGTCCCAGACGACCAAAATAACAGCATATCAGGGCGGGCTTAGAAACCCTGCTCGACCAGGTAGTCGCCGAGCCTCTCCACGACCAAATTGCACTGGCCAGGAGTCATGGGCTCATCGTAGATACCAAGAATCAGGGCCATGCCGGTCTTCTTGATAGTAATGCCACCGGTGCCCTATAAGAAACATCATGGGAAACATGTAAGAACCAGCTCTTTCTCTTAAGTGAAAAAAACAAATCAACTGCTTCTCTACTCTAGTCCCTGTAACAGAAGTAACTTCATATGGATTTGTGTAAATTAACTGAAATGCACTACGGAATATCAGCAAATAAGTACCACCATATGGTCGACTGGAAACCCACTAATAGATGGTACGCATGCAGGGAAAGATAGAGCAACTACAAGTCATTTAGTCTACACAATACAGGAGGAAATGTGCATGTACGAGCTAACAGATACAAGGCTTGTACATGCTATGGTGTCACAATATTATCAAGCAGCATGAGTTGTCCTGTTTATAATGGATAATGTGTGAGAGCATTCATCTGATGAACGCGCTTGCATTAATTGGGGGGTACAGCGGTATAGTAGCTCCCACAATGAAGTTTAATAACATGTTATTCATAAAACAACCGGTACCAACAGAACAAATTAATTCAATTTGCTGGGCAAAGCTAACATGAGTGTTACAGAGAGAAGTCACAATGCGTTGCGGGCAGTTTCTTTCAAAAGAAAAGTACCTTCTTTCCTCGGATGACAACCCCAGGTTCACCTTGGATGACCATGTACTTTGTGCCTCCAAGGAAAAGACCAGTTGGTGCAAGGTGTCCAGGTTCTTCAAAGTCTTTAACGATGCCAGCAATCTCCTCAGGCTTGAACTGCAGCATCCAGAGCAGAAAACAAAGAAAAGCTCAGATGGAGCAGGCAAAATAAAATATAAAACAGTCATAATAAACATGAGCCCCCACGACACGGTACAATAGGCTTTCATGGTGAATTGTGTATCTTCTGAAACGACAGCATAGTTAACACCAGCACCATACAATACAACGATATGGTACGGCGTGATTTAACCACCAGTCAAAGTGAACCAAGGCAATGCTACATCATTCCTTGACAATAATTTTCCCAGTCGAGCAGTCAAACGATATGAGGCACACCTAGGCAACACAGATTCATGGCCGGAAAGGACACGCGACTCCATAGATCGATGACAGGAGTGCGTTTCTCGTCCAGCAAAGGCAGATTTTACATTTGCAATACCGTGATCCGGTTATCCTTTAGCAGCCACCCCGACTATGAGATTTCTATGAGCTACTCGATCGTAAGTTGAGTAGGGTCACACGGCCGGCTAAGAATCCGATCCCACCGGCGATTCCACCATCTACACATCGTTCAACTCACAGGACGCCTCGTATAATTCGCATCAACAACCCCCCTTCCTGCACACGAATCACCAGCAGCAGCAACCACGGGAAGGGCACCAGGCACCGCCGCAACGGAGGCCACGAGATCCGCGGCTCGGGTCGGCCGAGATCCGGATCTCCCTCGCCTCGGTCCCGATCCGGGCGCGGGGGGCAGATCGCGCGCGGATCTAGCGCGGCGGGTCAACCAGGGTCGAAACGAAACGGAGCGGGCCAGCGGGGAGAGCGGAGGGGGGCCTTTTACCTTGGGGAAGTTGGGGGACTCGGCCCAGACGCTGCCGTCGTGGCCGAGGATGGCGGCGGAGGTGAGGTGCTGGCCGTCGATCTCGCAGCACAGGTGGTCGTCGACGTACGTCTGCCACGACATCCTCCCCCTTCTCCGGCGGCGACTTCTCTGGGCGGCTGCTGCGGCGGATGCTGCGTGGAGCGCACGCGGTCTCGGCTGGGCTGGGGATGCTTTGCTTGGACCTGGATGTGTCGTGCTTTGACGGCTGGCTGGGATGGGGTGGGGGTGGGGGTGGGGTGGGGGAATATATCGGTTGCGTCCGCGTGTGTGTGGGAGGCAGGTCCGGGTGGAAAACCCTACTTTTTCGTTTTGCCTTTTACGTTTTCTCTAGAAACTAGAAATGGAAAAGAATTATTATTGATTTTTGTGGTGGTGAGAGGATTGGAGGAGTGAGATTCGTTTTTTTTTCTTTCTATTTATTATTATTTGAGGAATTTGCTCAAAGTTTACTGTCTGCGTATTTGAATTCCGATCTTACTCTTGATTTGACCTCACCGAAGATGGCGATGATGGATTTGCGGTGGTGACCGGATCGCGATGGCGGCAGAAGGAGAATGTTTAGCTGAAGCGTGCGAAAGAGCGAGGTGGGCGATGGGCCGGGATGGGTGAAATTCGATGGGTGCTTATAGAGGAGGCTGGAGAAAGGACTATAGGACTGTGATACGAAGGAAGACAAAAACAGCAGGTAAGAAAGAGCGGTGTCGGGAAGAAGGAGAGAAAAAGAGTGGTGCGCAAACATAGCGGGCGAAGGTCACCTCCAAGAACAATCATATATTTCTCCCAGCCTCGTTTCCTACACCCCCTCCCCCTTCTTCCTACTTCACTGAGCCATCTCTCTCTCGGATCTGGCGGCTTTGCCATTCGGGGAGGTGAGGGAAAGGGGTCCTCGTGTTGCTTAGTAGCAATAGGTTTAGTATATCCCTTTTCTAAATAAACCAAATATGGTTATCTTCCTCCTTCATTTCATCCCATCCATGGTGGTTGGGATTGAGGACCCGAGAGGGCTTGAAGGGAGCAAACATGAGGCCCTTCGTCGAGCTACAACCAGCGCCTTCTCGGATCCTTGGTGTTGCAGCCTCCTTCCACGCAAGGTAGCCACCATGGAGGTGGTGCCAATTTCGTTGAAGGATTGGTGTTGTTGGTCTCTATATTAGAATCCCTTCTTTTTCTTTTCTTTTCTTATCTGGTTCCTAAGTCTGGATGAGGCTCTACAAGTTCCATGCTTCCAAGGTCATATCGGTGGTGGAGGGGCCATGGGAGAAGGAGAGTATGATTGGGTTCGCGCACAACATCAGTGGCTCTCACGGATAGGCCTTTGCATATGCACTCGTGGTCGATTGCCAATCGTCTTCGTTTCACCATCGAATCTTTTGGCCGAATGGCAGCTTTCTTTCTTCCTCCTGGTTAAGATGCCTAATGAGAGGCAGTGCGGCTCCAGCATGAAGCCCATGGCAAGGTGCCATGGAGGTTTCGTCGTACGAAGTGGTGTCGTCCCAACGACGGGGAGGCTTGGTTTGTGCAGGAGCGTCTTGAGATCCGTTTGCAATCTGCATCAGTTGTTTGTGGTCCTCTTTGTGATCTTCAGGGACCTGTTTGTTAAGGGTCTTGTCGTAAGATGTTGTGCATTATCGTTTTATGTTTGATATAGCATCGGGGTCCTTCTAGACCCTTCTTTTTGCCAAAAAAGAATAGTCGTTTTAATTAACAATAGTTTTCTTTTCATGGGTTAAATGAATTTTAGGTTGGTTTTCATAACCCATTGTGTTTATTACCATGTGTTGTAGAGTTTAGCCCACGTTCACTTGTTATTGTTGTGGTCAAAGATGACTAGGAGTGCGAAGATGAGAAATGTGGCACCCGAGGAAATTTATTACTGTATTTTTGGTGTTATTTAACAGACACTATGTAAAGTTGCGGTGCGAAGATGTGACGGTTGGGGAGGGGTGAGGTGGGGAATATATTAATTGTGCGTGTGGGATGGAGGTCCTCACAAACCATACCTTTTTGTTTTTCCTTTTACCCAGAAAAGAATTATTATTGTTTTTTGTGACAGTGAGAGAATGGAAGGAGTGTGTTTTTTTTTCCTTTTTCTTTTTATTCAGAAGTTTGTCGTGCGAATGTTTGAATTCCGGTCTTACTCTCGGTTTGACGCCACCTGAGATGATGATGGTGGGTTGTGATGGATTGGTGGTGATGGATCTTGATGACAGCACAAGGAGGACGTTAAAGTGGCGAAGGAGCGAAGTGGTTGACGGGTCGAGATAGATGAAATTTGGTGGATGCCCATGGAGGACGCAGGAGAACGGAGTTTAGGGGTGCGATACGAGAAGGAAGAACAAATAAGTAGGTGCGGAAGAGCATCGTCGGGAAGAAGAAGAAGAGTAGAACTGTAGAAGGGTCGGGCACAAACATAGGGGACGAAGGTCGCCTCCAAGAACCATCTTTTTGATTTACAATTGTCGGGGGTTGGGTGCGACATATGCCAAAGGATGGCTTATCATGGTGGGGGTGAGTAGAGTGTCGCCGGTGCCTGGAAACGGGATGAGGCGTACACATGCACGCCGGCGAATCTTACCTAGCTTCAGGGCTCTCCGGGGAGATAATACCCCTACTGCTGCTCTACGGGGTCTCCGCATGATCACTATGGCAAAGTGTTTACACGATTGCTCCTTGAGCTGTTTCCTGGAGATAGGAGAGGGCAAGGCTAGCTCTCTCCCTCCTATATGATCTGGTCTAGAGCTAATGGATTCCAACCCTTTGCATGGGTGCCCTGGGGGGTTTATATAGGCCTACCCCCAGGGGTACAATGGTAATCTGGCTGGACGCGGGCCCAGTCGTCAGTGCCTCCGGCCTCCGTCTTCTCCGCCGACTGCTGGGGCCTGCCGACTGGTGGGCCCCGCCGACTGGCTAGGTATGGAGCCGACAGGCCGCGTCCGCCACGGGCGGGTCTTGCCGGCTGCTGATCACTGTAGCCGTGCTTCTGATGACGCGGGCTTGCTCATGGAGTCGTGGCAACAGCCCCGCCGCCTGGCGGGCGATCACTATTGCCACTCTCCGTCACATCTGATTAATGGCGTGTGGGCCCTGGGGGAAGATCTGGCCGATTCTCGGGGACTAACTAGTGGTGCACTTGCCGTCTCCTGGGGTCCCACTGGCTGGTGGGACCCGCCGCCCCAGGGTCGTACAGACAAGCCGTCGTGGGCGCAGGATTCGGTCCTTTGGTGCTGATGTCAGGGCCGGCACGGCAACAGTGCCACGCCGCACGGAGATCTTCTCGGGTACGGCGTGCTGTGGCCATGCCTGCCCCTGGTAAAGGGCGGGAGCGGATTTACTGTAGCCACTCCCCGGTCCTGTCCCTCCTGATGAGGATATGGGGTTCGTTGGAGTCGCGGTCCGACTCCCCGAGGTCGGCTTCTTGGGAAGTCAGCAGTCAGGAGTCGGCTTAGCCTGAAGTCGTTCCCGGGACTCGGTCGGGCCAGTCTGCCAGCCTGCGTGCGTGACGGGACAGGCCCGTAGGAGGGGCCCGCCATTACCGCGCCTCGGCGCTCGAGCGGATCCGCTGTGGCCCGAGCGGATGGTTGGGATTCTTGTGAAATTACTGCGCGCAATAACTTTGTCGTGGAAACATGGGGTCATGGGGTCGTGGGCGCAGTAAATCCCACGACCGCCCCCTCGGCTTCGCACCCCTTGAGGCTATAAGTAGGGGTAGGAGGGGGCG
Organism: Triticum aestivum; assembly: GCF_018294505.1. NCBI lineage: Eukaryota > Viridiplantae > Streptophyta > Magnoliopsida > Poales > Poaceae > Triticum > Triticum aestivum. Next base: position 68,241,428 of record NC_057812.1, on the reverse strand, counting down.
GCAGAGCACGCACGCCCCTCCTTCCCACTACTCCTTGCTCTTCTCCTTCTTCTTCTTCCTCGCTCCGCCGCGCGCCCAAGCTTTTGCCGAACGCCGCAGCGATCAGCTCTTGATGAGTTCTTCTTCTGCCGCCGCGCCTCCCTCGGTGCATTCCGGCACCTGGGACGGCTCAGAAGTTCACGACGACCACATCGAGTTCCTCCGCAAGACTCGTCGGCTCCCCAGCGAAGATTACGTGCGGGTGCGTCTTGCGCCGAGGGGGGAGATTTCCCCAGCGCTGGAGGAGGGCGAGCGGGTCATCTTTCGTTCGCACTACCTGCGCGGACTGGGGCTGCCGGCGAGCAGCTTCTTCCGCTCTTTTCTGGAGTTTTACGGCCTCCAGCCGCACCACCTCACACCCAACACGGTGGTGCTGCTGTCCCCTTCGTGGCCTTGTGTGAAGGCTTCCTCGGAGTCCTCCCCACCCTCGAGCTCTGGGGGAAGTTCTTCTACTCCAAGCTCGGCACACAGGCTGCAGGTGCGCCGGCTCAATGCGGCGCGTTCATCACCGTGCGGAGATCAGGGGTCGACAACCCCTTCCCCACCATCAAGCTGATAAAGTCGGTGAAGATGTGGCAGCGATCGTACTTCTATGTCAAGAGCGTCTTTGCGAGGGGTGATTGGGTCAACCTGCCAGCTTTCGAAGCCGGCCCGTCAGCTGGGGGCTGCCCAACTGGTCGTACCGGGCCAAGTCGTTGACGCCTGCGGGAGCCGGCGCCGTCGCGTGACTCCGAGTGCTGACGCAGTCGGAGGGCTTGACTGGTCCAGACCCGCTGGCCGCCTTCCTGGCGCACCGAGTTCTCCCGCTCCAAGGTCGCCCCCACATGATATGCCAAATGAGCGGGCACCGCGACCCGAGTCGGATGTGCACCAAGGACATGCCTCACGAGGAGGTGGCCTATATGGTGAACTACCTCTCGGACAGCAAGCTCCTGGAGGACTGGCGGTTTGGCAAGGAGCCGTACTCCCACGCCAACCCCCCACCCATAGTGAGTTGCCTTTTCTTTCTTTTTTTGGATTGTCTTCTTTCTTGCCGAGTTTGTTTTGTGCGGCCTGACCAGTCGGCTTTGGTCAGAATCCCCTCCTCCATCCACCAGCCGGCACCACAGGGCCGGCCCGCGAGTTCCTTGCCGACCGGGCAGAGAGCGACGTCGACGACCCCGATCTGGGGGCGGCGGCTTTGGTAGACGACGTGGAGGGAGGAGGCGGCCCGCGGCTCGGGGCCAGCCCAAAGGACTGGCCTGATGATGAGGAGGAGGTCGCCCCCCGCCATCGGCCAGGAGCCAGCCACCCCGGCGCGGGCTCTTCTGCCGCGCCGGGTGCTCCAGGCGGTGGGAAGAAGCGTAGGGCTGTGCCGACCTTGTTCGGCGGTCGGTCAAAGAAGCCCAAGAGTTCGGCTGCGGCGACCCGGCGGGACGAGGCGGCTACGAAGGCCATCCGCTTCCGTAAGGAAGTGAAGAAGCCGCCACTGGTCTCCGCGTGAGTATTCCGTCTCAACGCTTTATTCTTTCTTTGTGGCTTTGTTTGAGTCTTTTACTTGCTTCCCTTGCTTCAGGGCTCCCCTCACTCTTGAGAGGGTCGTCGCCGCCTCCGTCATGGGGTCAGCGGAGACGTCCGCCACTACTTGGCGGATTGACCCCGCCGCCGACCTCCGGGAGGCGATGGAGCGGAATGCGCAGGAGAAGCGCAACAAGGAAGAGGCCGCCTAATGAAGCTATGTACCTAGGGTAGGGTCACGGACCTGCCCTAACTGCCCTACCCAAGGACATCTCTAGAAGAAATCACCTTTCAATCGACTTGGAGGTGTTCCACTCGACAGACTCGAAGACACTCGACCAAGAAGCAATCACTCGACCAAGATCCAACCACTCGACGGCTAGGAGACCTAAAGTCACTCCGCACGCTAACGGTCGGTCATTAAGTAGCTTTTATGGTCATCATAGCACTTTATTACTAGCGTTATCAGTAACGCCCTGCCTTAATGTACATTGAACCCTTCGTAACATGGGTTGGCCGGGGTCCTGGCGCACTCTATATAAGCCACCCCCTCCTCCGAGACAAGGGTTCGCACCTCTGTAACTCATACTCACATAATCCAGTCGACTGCCTCCGGGCTCCAAGACGTAGGGCTATTACTTCCTCCGAGAAGGCCCTGAACTCGTAAACCTTGCGTTCTTACAACTTCTCCATAGCTAAGATCTTGCCTCTCCATACTTACCCCCCTACACTACTGTCAGACTTAGAACCACGACAGTTGACGCCCACCGTGGGGCAGGTGTTTTAGCGTTTTGTTGGAGGAGTTGCGATCTTTTCCGCCCCGAATCATCATGGTTTTCGACGAAGTTTTGGTGGAGGGCCGCGAGATCCATCTTGGCGCGCTCACGTTCATCGCCGATGACTCCGCCTGGCTTCAGGAGGCTCCGCTCGACGTGGATGCACTCCCTGTCCGCGGGGCAACGCACTTTAGCGCGTGCGTCCGCGGCGTTCTCCTGCGGCAACCGTCAACCCCCTACCGGTCGGCTCCTGTGTTGTCCTCCCTCCCCGTTTCCCGCCGGCGCAAGCGCTCCAGTCGGTCGAGACTTCAGTGGTGGGTGAGACACGCGATGGCACGTCAGTCGGCCACCCCTCAAGTCACGGCGATCGAGCCCGACGAATCCCTCTACGGCCTGTTCGACCTGTCGACTGGCTCCGAAGAGACTGCATCCAAGTGCGACAACAGCGATCCGGCGGCGGAGGTTTTGATGGTCGATGGAGCACCCAGTCCTCCCGGTTTTACCCGCACCGACGGAGGCGCGGGAGGAGGTGACCCGTCGCGTCCCCATGAGGAGTATCTTCCCGAGCCTATCACGTCGCTACAGAGAGAAGAACTTCGCCACCGGAACGTGGATGCACTACACACTCCTATCTTGGGAGAAACCCCCGAGGCTCGTGCCATGGAGGACGCGCGCCTGGCAAACTTGGTCGAGCGCACTCGACTGGAGAACCTCCAGCGAGCACTCGACGAGCGCGCGCGACAACGGGTTCCCGAATCCAGTCGACGTCAGCTCTTCCCACCCCCGCATGTATATCAAACTCCGATTCAGAATTTAGCAGTTGCGGCCCATATAGCGGAGTCGATTCAGCCTTCCCAGTCGGAGGCTGGCAGAGGCTTACTGCAGATCAGAGCATTACTCCGGGCAGCAGGAGATCAAAATTATGCTGTTTCTCAGTCACGGAACAGGATTCACAGCAGATCCGTTGCCGCGGACACAGTCCAGTCGGCTCACAGCCCAAGATCGCCCCCGAGGCGTGAGGGACGTGGAGACCGGCGTGACCAGTATGGGAACCATGAGCAGTATGATCACCAAGTCGATCGTGATGGTCGACTCGAGTGCCCACGCCTCCCCCGAGGAGCGGGGCGTATGCGCCTCGCCAGCAGGATGACAGGCGCCCTCATAATGGTGGGCGAAGGATTCCAGTCGACCCTAGAGGGCCAGGCTTTGACGCGAGATCCATCCTCGTCCAAGGTCTGGTCGACAGGAACAGGGCTCACCGAGAAGGCCACGACAGAGATGCACCTACCAGCAGCAGAGTACATGTTTTGGGGCCAGAGTGCTTTAGTAGAGCCATCAGGGCTGCTGTGATTCCTCCCAACTTCAGGTTGGCGACTAGAGTCAGTAAGTTCACTGGCGAGTCCAAGCCCGATACTTGGCTTGAGGACTACCGAGTGGCCGTCCAGAATGGCGGCGGCAATGATGAAGTGGCCATGAAGCACCTGCCTCTCATGTTGGAGGGCTCGGCCAGAGCGTGGCTAAACTAGTTAGCACCTAGCAGCATTTACACTTGGGAAGATCTCTCCCGAGTGTTCGTCACCACATTTGAAGGCACATGCAAGCGACCGACAGGACTGACGGAACTGCGGTCTTGTGTGCAAAAGCCGAATGAAACTTTGAGGGATTACATCTAGAGATGGATCACGTTACATCACTCGATGGAGAATGTGCCTGACCACCAAGCAGTTTGTGCCTTCAAGGAAGGCGTCAAGTACAAAGAGCTGAATTTAAAATTTGGTCGAACCGGAGATATGTCCCTGAATCGGATGATGGAGATTGCCACCAAGTACGCTAATGGTGAAGATGAGGATCGACTCAGGAGTGGCAAGCTCAAGTCAGTCGCCCAAGAAACTGGAGGAAATTCCAATCGGAAACAGAAGCGGAAAGCCGAGCCAGCGGCTCCTGGGGAAGCCTTGGCTTTAGCCCAAGGAAAGTCTAAAGGGAAACCTAAAGGGCCTTGGAACCCCAAAAAGGTTAAAGACCAGGACGGAAATGATGTGTTGGACTTACCATGTCTCGTCCACACAAAGAAAGATGAAGAGGGTAATTTCATTTACCCGAAACACACCACTCGACAGTGTCGACTCTTGATCCAGCAAATCCAGGGCAAGCAGCCCAAGGGTAAGGAAAAGGAGTTGGACAAGGTCAAGGACAAAGAAGACAGTGACGACGGATACCCTCAGGTCAATTCCACTCTGATGATTTTTGCCGATGTTGAAAGCAAAAGTCGACTGAAAGTTATTAACCAAGAGGTGAATATGGTCGCTCTGGCGACACCCAGTTACCTGAAATGGTCTCAGACTGCCATAACATTCGACCAGTCCGACCACCCAACGCACATCGCCACCCCTGGGAGGCAAGCTTTGGTGGTCGACCCAGTTGTTGAAGGCACTCGACTGACCAAAGTCCTGATGGATGGTGGCAGTGGTTTGAACATATTATACGCTGAGATGTAGAAAGGGATGGGCATTCCGATGTCCAGACTCAGTGCCAGCAACATGAGTTTCCATGGAGTCATTCCTAGGAAGAAGGCTGAATCACTCGGCCAGATTGCTCTTGATGTGGTTTTCGGTGATTCCAAGAATTACCGCAAAGAAAAGTTGACATTTGAAGTTGTGGACTTCCAGAGTGCCTATCACGCTATTTTGGGCAGGCCGGCTTATGCACGCTTCATGGCCCGACCATGTTACATGTATCTCAAATTGAAGATGCCTGGCCCCAAAGGTGTGATCACCATTACGGGCAATTGGAAGAAAGCGGAAGAATGTTTTCAGAAAGGTTCGAAGATCGCAGACGCACAGATGGCAGTGGTGGAGTTACAGGAATACCAGAAGACTGCAGACCCGAGTGATTTGTTGCGAGCCAAGAAACCCGCTACAGAATCAGCTTTTCAGTCGACTGGCGATACGAAGACAGCTCACATCCACCCGACCGATCCCAGCGCCGCTCCAACTCATACCTCGACAACACTCGACTCCAAATAGGAAGAAGCGCTCATCCAGTTCCTCCGTGAGAACTGGGACATTTTTGCATGGAAGCCTTCTGACATGCCAGGTGTTCCCAGGGAGCTGGCTGAGCATCGCCTGAGAGTCGACTCAAAAGTGAAACCTGTGAAGGAACATCTCCGACGGTCCGCCGTCCAAAAGAGAAAGGCTATTGGCGAGGAGGTGGCTCAGCTCTTAGCAGCGGAGTTCATCCGAGAAATCTACCACTCCGAGTGGCTCGCCAACGTTGTCATGGTCCCCAAGAAGGACAAGTCACTTCGCATGTGCATTGACTTTAAACATATCAATCGGGCCTGCCCAAAAGATCATTTTACTCTCCCCCGCATCGACCAGATAGTCGACTCGACTGCGGGATGTGAGCGACTGTCTTTCTTAGACGCCTATTCCGGGTACCATCAGATCCGTCTGTATGGACCTGACGAGATCAAGACAGCTTTCATCACTCCATTCGGGTGCTTCTGTTATGTTACCATGCCGTTCGGCCTCAAGAATGCCGGAGCCACATTCATGAGGATGATTCAGAAGTGTCTACTCACTCAAATCAGTCGGAACGTGGAAGCATACATGGATGATATTGTGGTCAAGTCACAGAAGGGTTCCGACCTGCTGACTGACCTTGCTGAAACCTTTGCCAACCTCAGGAGGTATGATATCAAGCTTAATCCATCAAAGTGTACATTCGGAGTCCCTAGCGGAAAGTTACTCGGTTTTCTCGTTTCGAACGGGGAATCGACGCCAATCCAGAAAAAGTTGGCACTATACTCCGAATGAAAAGCCCTGTGCGAGTGCACGATATCCAGAAGCTTACTGGTTTCTTGGCCGCCCTACGTCGATTCATATCTCGTCTCGGTGAAAAGGCATTGCCTCTTTACCGACTGATGAAGAAGTCCGACAAGTTCGAGTGGACTCCTGAAGCTGACGCAGCGTTTGCAGAGCTCAAAGCTCTACTCTCCACCCAGCCGGTCCTTGCTGCCCCAATCAGCAAGGAGCCTTTGCTGCTTTACATTGCAGCCATAGGACAAGTCGTCAGTACAGCACTTACGGTCGAGCGGGAAGAAGAAGGGAAAACCTTCAAAGTTCAGCGCCCAGTATATTATATTTCTGAAGTCTTGACCCCATCGAAGCAAAGATATCCTCACTATCAGAAGCTTGTATATGGGATTTATATGACCACCAAGAAAGTTGCTCACTACTTCTCTGATCATTCCATTACAGTCGTCAGCGACGCTCCATTGTCAAAGATCCTGCATAACAGGGATGCAACTGGTCGAGTGGCAAAATGGGCGATTGAACTCCTTCCCCTAGATATCAAGTTTGAGGCAAAGAAAGCTATCAAGTCCTAGGCAATCGCAGATTTCATCGCCGAGTGGATTGAACAACAGTTGCCGACTCAGATTCACTCGGAGCATTGGACTATGTTCTTCGACGGCTCCAAGATGCTGAGTGGTTCCGGTGCCGGAGTGGTGTTGGTCTCCTCCAGAGGAGATAAACTCAGATATGTTCTTCAAATCCACTTTGATTCCTCCAATAACGAGGCAGAATACGAAGCACTTTTATATGGGTTGCGCATGGCCATCTCACTCGGCGTCCATCGCCTCATGGTCTATGGCGACTCAGGTTTGCTGGTTAATCAGGTGATGAAGGAATGGGATGTCAGAAGTCCAGCCATGACTGGTTATTGCAATGCAGTGAGAAAGCTGGAGAAGAAATTTGAGGGGTTAGAGCTTCATCACATACCCCGACTGAAAAATCAAGCAGCTGATGATTTGGCAAAAATAGGTTCCAAAAGAGAAGCCATTCCCAGCAATGTGTTTTTGGAACACATCCACACACCATCGGTCCAGGAGGATCCCTTCACTGAAGAGGCCCCGCAGCCAAAAAGCGCCACGGATCCGACTGAAGTTGAAGTTCCAGCTGTGGTCGATCTGATCATGGAAGTGCTGGTTATCACTCCCGTCTGGACAGAACCGTACATCGCGTACATCCTAAGGAAAGAACTCCCAGAAGACGAAGAAGAGGCTCGACAGATCATCCGTCGATCCATGGCCTTTACAGTCATAAAGGGACAGTTATATAGAGAAAGCGCGACTGGGATCGGCCAGAAGTGTATTACACCAGAAGAAGGTCAGATGATCCTTAACGATATCCACTCGGGGACCTGTGGTCATCATGCGTCCTCTCGGACCATTGTGGCTAAAGCATACCGAGCGGGGTTCTACTGGCCAAGGGCCAATGAGATGGCAAAGGAGATAGTCGACAAATGTGAAGGATGTCAGTATTACTCCAATATGCCGCACAAGCCCGCGTCGGCCCTGAAAACCATTCCACTCGTCTGGCCCTTCATTGTTTGGGGGCTGGACATGGTTGGGCCACTGAGAACAGGCAAGAGCGGCTTCACTCATGTGCTGGTAGCAGTCGACAAGTTCACCAAATGGATTGAAGCCAAGCCTATCAAGAATCTCGATGCTTGCACCGCTATCAGTTTCATCAGAGAGTTGATATTCAGATATGGAGTTCCGCATAGTATCATCATGGACAATGGGTCAAACTTCGATTCCGACAAGTTCAGGGCCTTTTGCGCCTCTCAGGGCACTCGGGTCGACTATGCTTCGGTCGCTCACCCCCAGTCGAATGGGCAAGCAGAAAGGGCAAACGGCCTAATTCTCAAAGGACTGAAACCCCGATTGATGCGCGATCTCAAGCACGCAGCAGGTGCATGGGTCGACGAGCTCCCATCAGTCCTTTGGGGATTGAGGACAACCCCGAATCGATCGACCGGAAGAACCCCATTCTTTCTGGTCTACGGAGCCGAGGCAGTCTTACCGAGTGACCTGCTTCACAACGCTCCCAGAGTCGAGCTCTACTCAGAAGATGAAGCAGAACAAGCCCGACAAGACGCAGTCGACCTCCTAGAAGAAGAAAGAGAAATGGCCTTGATCCGATCGACCATCTATTAGCAAGACTTGCATCGATTCCATACCAGAAACGTGAAGAGCCGAGCCTTCCAAGAAGGAGACTTAGTCCTTCGAGTGGATCAGCAGAAACCACACAAGCTCGCTCCTACTTGGGAAGGTCCCTTCATAGTCACCAGAGTCCTCCACAATGGAGCATACCACCTCTACAATGTCGATCACCAGATTGATGAGCCACGAGCCTGGAATGCGGAGCTACTCCGCCCCTTTTACACTTGAATTCTCACTCGGATGAGATGTAATAAGAAAAACTCATGTAGTTTATTTATCAAAGACAAGAGCGTTATAATTTTCCCAGTGATTATTATTGTTTTTGTTTGCGTAAGAAATCCCCCAGTGGGTGGCTTAGCTGCGAATCTGCTTCGCCTAAGTTTGTAAAAACAGTTTCCTACTAAGTGGTGAGCCAGCCTCCCATTCGGGGGCTTAGCTGCGAATCCGCTTCGCCTAAGTTTGAAAAATCCTATCGAGTGAAGAGCAATCCTCCCACTCGAGGGCTTAGCTGCAGTCCAGTACTCGCCTAAGTTCTCTCACTGAAGACTTAGCTGCAGTCCGGCACTCGCCTAAGTTTGAAAAAATCCTACCGAGTGGAGAGCAACCCTCCCACTCGGGGGCTTAGCTGCAGTCCAGTACTCGCCTAAGTTCTCTCACTGAAGACTTAGCTGCAGTCCAGCACTCGCCTAAGTTTGAAAAAATCCTACCGAGTGGAGAGCAATCCTCCCACTCGGGGGCATAGCTGCAGTCCAGTACTCGCCTAAGTTCTCTCAC
>NC_057812.1:66954279-66955994 GCF_018294505.1 Triticum aestivum | reverse complement strand
CTCTCTCTCTCTCCCTCCCTCCCTCCCTCCCTCTCTCCCTCTCTCTCTCTCATACAAGAAGAATGAACACTTCGCGTCATTTCACATATATTGCATACAATTCCATTAAAACCAAAACAGTCATAAGAATAAAAAACTAACTTGATGTATTGGATGCACCTTCAAACATATATTCTTGAGAAATAAGGATTCATTTTTTCGCTATACAATAAGGTAACATCTGTTTTTTCATCGATAAAACAATAAGATAACATCTAAACCAATTTAGTCAATGAAAATAAAATTCTGAGAGATATAAAGTTGCAACTCCGACAGGAAGTTGGAATAGGTGGAGTAGAAATTTCAGGGGATCAAATGGCAAATCCGGCTCTAGTGAACTTCAGAAGGACAACCCTAGAGCAAATCCGGCTATTGTGAACTTCAGAAGGAGTACCAATAAACATTAAAAAACAGAGGAAGTTGCTTATTTGCCATCAACAAACTCTTCGTTTGCTGAATTGCCATCAAGCAAGCACACTTTGCTTATATGCGATCACAGAAAAAACGAGTTTTTGCCATCAAGTAAGCACACTTTGCTTATATGACGGTGATCTAACAGAAAAAGGGTGTGAAATCTGCACGGTGTAAGCAGTACATGACAGGGTGTAAGCCCCGGTATGCCCTTAAATTTAGCAAATACACATTGTAGAGTGAAAGCACTAAGCAGTACATGCTAATAGAATCTTATGCACTTGCAAAATTGTGACTGGAACATCAAGCCATGTATTTCATGCATACAGAAAACTGTCACTTGGCCTTCTTCCCTAGCGGCATTGATGTAACAGAAGGCAATTCCCTCTTCTTGCTACAAGCACTGGTTCTACCTTGAGGCTCACCGCTATCATCGTCGCTCGCCCCCACCCCCTGGGTATTTATTTTATCCTCCTCCGCAGACTTCCTCTTCTGCGCATTCACCTTTCCGAGCAACCTCCTCTCCACTGGATCAGTGGGAGCTGCCCGCTTCGCATTTGGCGCCACTCTCGCACCAAGACCAAGCCTACACCAAAATTTTCAGCTTATTAACACAGATTATCCAGGAATGAGTGCTAACAAGAAGGCATAAACGAATTATACCCTGACGGCCGACCCTCGAAATCTTTATCGTTCAGTTCCTCCGGCTCCAGCGCACTCATTCCGTCCACCCATGTCTGGACCTGAGAGTGAAATACTAAATGGGTGAGTATGACCCTTGATTGGAGGACATGATAATTACCCAGATCAGAAAAACAGCAGTGCAGTTCTACATGCACCTATATAACCTAACCTAAGCACAGAGGATTGAATCTAACCCCTTTTAGATAGGAGGAAAACATGAACAGGCAGGGAAGGGTAAGCAGGAGGAGGAACCGAGGCGCGGTGGAACGGCGGAGCTCACCAACTTGAGCGCCTTGTTGAGCGTGACCACCTTGGGGAGCGGGGCCTTCTTCTCCGGCGGCGGCTTCTTCTTCTCCGACGGCTGCTCGGTCGCCATCACCGGCGGAGCTGGTCTGGAGACGAGGGGCGGCGAAGCAGGCTCGGGTGGGGGGCTAGCAGGGACTGGTCGCTGACGTAGCGTCGGCGCGAGGATCCGCAAGAGTGTGAGGAACAGCCGGCGGCGGCGACGAACCGGCGACCAGGAGATTTTTTTTTTTGAGGCATGGCGACCAGGAGATCGATCGCCCGGCCTGTTTCTAGCG